>NW_027464149.1:0-162891 GCF_050947455.1 Rhinoderma darwinii
TATTGGCTGTTTGCTGTTCCCCTACTCCACTCCACTATTTGACTGTTGTGCTGCATCAATCAATCAATCAATCAATCAATCAATCAATCAATCAATCAATCAATCAATCAGTGGCTGGCTCAGGTGCAGCTCTTTAACTTACCTAAAAGGGAGGGCGGAGAGAAGACAAGGAAGGTGAATGAGGTGTTCCAATGTGAAATGCCGGAAACACAGAAACACAGACGACACACAACAAGAGGTGGCAATCTATTCATTAATTGCATTTAATCAATGAGCTCATTATCACTCATGCATTGTCCAACAGGTGTTGAAATAATGGGATTAAAAGGGGAGATCCCTTCAGAAAGACAGAAACAATAGCAAAGACAAAAAACACTTTTGGAATCTGCTTTTAGTCAACACATAAGGAAAGGGTGCACCGGTCCTGGAAATACTGCAATACCAGGTCAATGCGTGGAGTGGACAGAGCAAGCTCTATTTCCATCTCCCTGTTCTAAAAATCCATTTAATATATGGTCCCCAGATAGGGGACGTATCAGATATTAAACTGATAAGAACAGATACTACACTTGATCTTAGCCAAAAGGCCGAGAAGCGATAACCCGAACGGGCCGCGCGTTGCCCGAGCCTGCCCGATACTGCTGTTCAGCCCTTGCAGCGATTCAGCCTACTTCTAGGCAATTCCATGGGGCCCTGCAGGCTCACACACTCACAGCTACACGGGAGGTGAATAAAGGCCGGAGAGGAAGCCAGACAGGATTTGCTTCTTTTGCTTGCACCACAATGCAGTGCTGAAAGAGGAGGAATCTACATAAAAACGCCTTCCTGGCAACGCCCAAATGCCCTGCTGCCATGCAGATAAACACTGGCAGCGGCAGCAAGTGCATGCCCACAGCCACCCCTTGTTCCTTCACACCTTGTATCAGCTGTAATCCAGTCCAGTCCAGTGCTGCCTGCTGAGCAGCACTGACCAACACTGCCTGGGCCCAGGCTTTTATCTCTGAGGCCCCATTATGATGTCAGAAAGCTGGCTCTGGAATCCTGAGGGCTCCACTATGACACGTGCAAAGTTCCGTCTGAACTTTATATAAGACGGTGAGGCTCAGTCAGTCACTCAGTGTTGCCTGAGAGGGCAACACTGCAACAGCCGGCCGCCAGGCTGTCTTTTTTTTGCACAGCTAGTTGCCTCCAGGAGGCCACAAGAGGGAGACAAGGGACTGCAAAATGGAAAATAGGCATCCACCAACTTTACAGACAACTTCTCCTTGCTCCTACAACCTCCATCCTTGCACAGTTTGTTATTCTTCTAGGTAACATAGTAACAAATCCAAATTGCTGCTCTCTTTGTAGGCAAGCAAGGCTTTGTTGCAACTGCAATTCTTACTTCTTCTTGAAATGTAGGGACGACAGTACATTCCATCACATCCATCTAGTGTACACAGGTAGGTCCATTGTGGCGGGCAGGCGAGCGGGCGGGCTGCTTTATTGGCTGTTTGCTGTTCCCCTACTCCACTCCACTATTTGACTGTTGTGCTGCATCAATCAATCAATCAATCAATCAATCAATCAATCAATCAATCAATCAATCAATCAATCAATCAGTGGCTGGCTCAGGTGCAGCTCTTTAACTTACCTAAAAGGGAGGGCGGAGAGAAGACAAGGAAGGTGAATGAGGTGTTCCAATGTGAAATGCCGGAAACACAGAAACACAGACGACACACAACAAGAGGTGGCAATCTATTCATTAATTGCATTTAATCAATGAGCTCATTATCACTCATGCATTGTCCAACAGGTGTTGAAATAATGGGATTAAAAGGGGAGATCCCTTCAGAAAGACAGAAACAATAGCAAAGACAAAAAACACTTTTGGAATCTGCTTTTAGTCAACACATAAGGAAAGGGTGCACCGGTCCTGGAAATACTGCAATACCAGGTCAATGCGTGGAGTGGACAGAGCAAGCTCTATTTCCATCTCCCTGTTCTAAAAATCCATTTAATATATGGTCCCCAGATAGGGGACGTATCAGATATTAAACTGATAAGAACAGATACTACACTTGATCTTAGCCAAAAGGCCGAGAAGCGATAACCCGAACGGGCCGCGCGTTGCCCGAGCCTGCCCGATACTGCTGTTCAGCCCTTGCAGCGATTCAGCCTACTTCTAGGCAATTCCATGGGGCCCTGCAGGCTCACACACTCACAGCTACACGGGAGGTGAATAAAGGCCGGAGAGGAAGCCAGACAGGATTTGCTTCTTTTGCTTGCACCACAATGCAGTGCTGAAAGAGGAGGAATCTACATAAAAACGCCTTCCTGGCAACGCCCAAATGCCCTGCTGCCATGCAGATAAACACTGGCAGCGGCAGCAAGTGCATGCCCACAGCCACCCCTTGTTCCTTCACACCTTGTATCAGCTGTAATCCAGTCCAGTCCAGTGCTGCCTGCTGAGCAGCACTGACCAACACTGCCTGGGCCCAGGCTTTTATCTCTGAGGCCCCATTATGATGTCAGAAAGCTGGCTCTGGAATCCTGAGGGCTCCACTATGACACGTGCAAAGTTCCGTCTGAACTTTATATAAGACGGTGAGGCTCAGTCAGTCACTCAGTGTTGCCTGAGAGGGCAACACTGCAACAGCCGGCCGCCAGGCTGTCTTTTTTTTGCACAGCTAGTTGCCTCCAGGAGGCCACAAGAGGGAGACAAGGGACTGCAAAATGGAAAATAGGCATCCACCAACTTTACAGACAACTTCTCCTTGCTCCTACAACCTCCATCCTTGCACAGTTTGTTATTCTTCTAGGTAACATAGTAACAAATCCAAATTGCTGCTCTCTTTGTAGGCAAGCAAGGCTTTGTTGCAACTGCAATTCTTACTTCTTCTTGAAATGTAGGGACGACAGTACATTCCATCACATCCATCTAGTGTACACAGGTAGGTCCATTGTGGCGGGCAGGCGAGCGGGCGGGCTGCTTTATTGGCTGTTTGCTGTTCCCCTACTCCACTCCACTATTTGACTGTTGTGCTGCATCAATCAATCAATCAATCAATCAATCAATCAATCAATCAATCAATCAATCAATCAGTGGCTGGCTCAGGTGCAGCTCTTTAACTTACCTAAAAGGGAGGGCGGAGAGAAGACAAGGAAGGTGAATGAGGTGTTCCAATGTGAAATGCCGGAAACACAGAAACACAGACGACACACAACAAGAGGTGGCAATCTATTCATTAATTGCATTTAATCAATGAGCTCATTATCACTCATGCATTGTCCAACAGGTGTTGAAATAATGGGATTAAAAGGGGAGATCCCTTCAGAAAGACAGAAACAATAGCAAAGACAAAAAACACTTTTGGAATCTGCTTTTAGTCAACACATAAGGAAAGGGTGCACCGGTCCTGGAAATACTGCAATACCAGGTCAATGCGTGGAGTGGACAGAGCAAGCTCTATTTCCATCTCCCTGTTCTAAAAATCCATTTAATATATGGTCCCCAGATAGGGGACGTATCAGATATTAAACTGATAAGAACAGATACTACACTTGATCTTAGCCAAAAGGCCGAGAAGCGATAACCCGAACGGGCCGCGCGTTGCCCGAGCCTGCCCGATACTGCTGTTCAGCCCTTGCAGCGATTCAGCCTACTTCTAGGCAATTCCATGGGGCCCTGCAGGCTCACACACTCACAGCTACACGGGAGGTGAATAAAGGCCGGAGAGGAAGCCAGACAGGATTTGCTTCTTTTGCTTGCACCACAATGCAGTGCTGAAAGAGGAGGAATCTACATAAAAACGCCTTCCTGGCAACGCCCAAATGCCCTGCTGCCATGCAGATAAACACTGGCAGCGGCAGCAAGTGCATGCCCACAGCCACCCCTTGTTCCTTCACACCTTGTATCAGCTGTAATCCAGTCCAGTCCAGTGCTGCCTGCTGAGCAGCACTGACCAACACTGCCTGGGCCCAGGCTTTTATCTCTGAGGCCCCATTATGATGTCAGAAAGCTGGCTCTGGAATCCTGAGGGCTCCACTATGACACGTGCAAAGTTCCGTCTGAACTTTATATAAGACGGTGAGGCTCAGTCAGTCACTCAGTGTTGCCTGAGAGGGCAACACTGCAACAGCCGGCCGCCAGGCTGTCTTTTTTTTGCACAGCTAGTTGCCTCCAGGAGGCCACAAGAGGGAGACAAGGGACTGCAAAATGGAAAATAGGCATCCACCAACTTTACAGACAACTTCTCCTTGCTCCTACAACCTCCATCCTTGCACAGTTTGTTATTCTTCTAGGTAACATAGTAACAAATCCAAATTGCTGCTCTCTTTGTAGGCAAGCAAGGCTTTGTTGCAACTGCAATTCTTACTTCTTCTTGAAATGTAGGGACGACAGTACATTCCATCACATCCATCTAGTGTACACAGGTAGGTCCATTGTGGCGGGCAGGCGAGCGGGCGGGCTGCTTTATTGGCTGTTTGCTGTTCCCCTACTCCACTCCACTATTTGACTGTTGTGCTGCATCAATCAATCAATCAATCAATCAATCAATCAATCAATCAATCAGTGGCTGGCTCAGGTGCAGCTCTTTAACTTACCTAAAAGGGAGGGCGGAGAGAAGACAAGGAAGGTGAATGAGGTGTTCCAATGTGAAATGCCGGAAACACAGAAACACAGACGACACACAACAAGAGGTGGCAATCTATTCATTAATTGCATTTAATCAATGAGCTCATTATCACTCATGCATTGTCCAACAGGTGTTGAAATAATGGGATTAAAAGGGGAGATCCCTTCAGAAAGACAGAAACAATAGCAAAGACAAAAAACACTTTTGGAATCTGCTTTTAGTCAACACATAAGGAAAGGGTGCACCGGTCCTGGAAATACTGCAATACCAGGTCAATGCGTGGAGTGGACAGAGCAAGCTCTATTTCCATCTCCCTGTTCTAAAAATCCATTTAATATATGGTCCCCAGATAGGGGACGTATCAGATATTAAACTGATAAGAACAGATACTACACTTGATCTTAGCCAAAAGGCCGAGAAGCGATAACCCGAACGGGCCGCGCGTTGCCCGAGCCTGCCCGATACTGCTGTTCAGCCCTTGCAGCGATTCAGCCTACTTCTAGGCAATTCCATGGGGCCCTGCAGGCTCACACACTCACAGCTACACGGGAGGTGAATAAAGGCCGGAGAGGAAGCCAGACAGGATTTGCTTCTTTTGCTTGCACCACAATGCAGTGCTGAAAGAGGAGGAATCTACATAAAAACGCCTTCCTGGCAACGCCCAAATGCCCTGCTGCCATGCAGATAAACACTGGCAGCGGCAGCAAGTGCATGCCCACAGCCACCCCTTGTTCCTTCACACCTTGTATCAGCTGTAATCCAGTCCAGTCCAGTGCTGCCTGCTGAGCAGCACTGACCAACACTGCCTGGGCCCAGGCTTTTATCTCTGAGGCCCCATTATGATGTCAGAAAGCTGGCTCTGGAATCCTGAGGGCTCCACTATGACACGTGCAAAGTTCCGTCTGAACTTTATATAAGACGGTGAGGCTCAGTCAGTCACTCAGTGTTGCCTGAGAGGGCAACACTGCAACAGCCGGCCGCCAGGCTGTCTTTTTTTTTGCACAGCTAGTTGCCTCCAGGAGGCCACAAGAGGGAGACAAGGGACTGCAAAATGGAAAATAGGCATCCACCAACTTTACAGACAACTTCTCCTTGCTCCTACAACCTCCATCCTTGCACAGTTTGTTATTCTTCTAGGTAACATAGTAACAAATCCAAATTGCTGCTCTCTTTGTAGGCAAGCAAGGCTTTGTTGCAACTGCAATTCTTACTTCTTCTTGAAATGTAGGGACGACAGTACATTCCATCACATCCATCTAGTGTACACAGGTAGGTCCATTGTGGCGGGCAGGCGAGCGGGCGGGCTGCTTTATTGGCTGTTTGCTGTTCCCCTACTCCACTATTTGACTGTTGTGCTGCATCAATCAATCAATCAATCAATCAATCAATCAATCAATCAATCAATCAATCAATCAATCAGTGGCTGGCTCAGGTGCAGCTCTTTAACTTACCTAAAAGGGAGGGCGGAGAGAAGACAAGGAAGGTGAATGAGGTGTTCCAATGTGAAATGCCGGAAACACAGAAACACAGACGACACACAACAAGAGGTGGCAATCTATTCATTAATTGCATTTAATCAATGAGCTCATTATCACTCATGCATTGTCCAACAGGTGTTGAAATAATGGGATTAAAAGGGGAGATCCCTTCAGAAAGACAGAAACAATAGCAAAGACAAAAAACACTTTTGGAATCTGCTTTTAGTCAACACATAAGGAAAGGGTGCTCCGGTCCTGGAAATACTGCAATACCAGGTCAATGCGTGGAGTGGACAGAGCAAGCTCTATTTCCATCTCCCTGTTCTAAAAATCCATTTAATATATGGTCCCCAGATAGGGGACGTATCAGATATTAAACTGATAAGAACAGATACTACACTTGATCTTAGCCAAAAGGCCGAGAAGCGATAACCCGAACGGGCCGCGCGTTGCCCGAGCCTGCCCGATACTGCTGTTCAGCCCTTGCAGCGATTCAGCCTACTTCTAGGCAATTCCATGGGGCCCTGCAGGCTCACACACTCACAGCTACACGGGAGGTGAATAAAGGCCGGAGAGGAAGCCAGACAGGATTTGCTTCTTTTGCTTGCACCACAATGCAGTGCTGAAAGAGGAGGAATCTACATAAAAACGCCTTCCTGGCAACGCCCAAATGCCCTGCTGCCATGCAGATAAACACTGGCAGCGGCAGCAAGTGCATGCCCACAGCCACCCCTTGTTCCTTCACACCTTGTATCAGCTGTAATCCAGTCCAGTCCAGTGCTGCCTGCTGAGCAGCACTGACCAACACTGCCTGGGCCCAGGCTTTTATCTCTGAGGCCCCATTATGATGTCAGAAAGCTGGCTCTGGAATCCTGAGGGCTCCACTATGACACGTGCAAAGTTCCGTCTGAACTTTATATAAGACGGTGAGGCTCAGTCAGTCACTCAGTGTTGCCTGAGAGGGCAACACTGCAACAGCCGGCCGCCAGGCTGTCTTTTTTTTGCACAGCTAGTTGCCTCCAGGAGGCCACAAGAGGGAGACAAGGGACTGCAAAATGGAAAATAGGCATCCACCAACTTTACAGACAACTTCTCCTTGCTCCTACAACCTCCATCCTTGCACAGTTTGTTATTCTTCTAGGTAACATAGTAACAAATCCAAATTGCTGCTCTCTTTGTAGGCAAGCAAGGCTTTGTTGCAACTGCAATTCTTACTTCTTCTTGAAATGTAGGGACGACAGTACATTCCATCACATCCATCTAGTGTACACAGGTAGGTCCATTGTGGCGGGCAGGCGAGCGGGCGGGCTGCTTTATTGGCTGTTTGCTGTTCCCCTACTCCACTCCACTATTTGACTGTTGTGCTGCATCAATCAATCAATCAATCAATCAATCAATCAATCAATCAATCAATCAGTGGCTGGCTCAGGTGCAGCTCTTTAACTTACCTAAAAGGGAGGGCGGAGAGAAGACAAGGAAGGTGAATGAGGTGTTCCAATGTGAAATGCCGGAAACACAGAAACACAGACGACACACAACAAGAGGTGGCAATCTATTCATTAATTGCATTTAATCAATGAGCTCATTATCACTCATGCATTGTCCAACAGGTGTTGAAATAATGGGATTAAAAGGGGAGATCCCTTCAGAAAGACAGAAACAATAGCAAAGACAAAAAACACTTTTGGAATCTGCTTTTAGTCAACACATAAGGAAAGGGTGCTCCGGTCCTGGAAATACTGCAATACCAGGTCAATGCGTGGAGTGGACAGAGCAAGCTCTATTTCCATCTCCCTGTTCTAAAAATCCATTTAATATATGGTCCCCAGATAGGGGACGTATCAGATATTAAACTGATAAGAACAGATACTACACTTGATCTTAGCCAAAAGGCCGAGAAGCGATAACCCGAACGGGCCGCGCGTTGCCCGAGCCTGCCCGATACTGCTGTTCAGCCCTTGCAGCGATTCAGCCTACTTCTAGGCAATTCCATGGGGCCCTGCAGGCTCACACACTCACAGCTACACGGGAGGTGAATAAAGGCCGGAGAGGAAGCCAGACAGGATTTGCTTCTTTTGCTTGCACCACAATGCAGTGCTGAAAGAGGAGGAATCTACATAAAAACGCCTTCCTGGCAACGCCCAAATGCCCTGCTGCCATGCAGATAAACACTGGCAGCGGCAGCAAGTGCATGCCCACAGCCACCCCTTGTTCCTTCACACCTTGTATCAGCTGTAATCCAGTCCAGTCCAGTGCTGCCTGCTGAGCAGCACTGACCAACACTGCCTGGGCCCAGGCTTTTATCTCTGAGGCCCCATTATGATGTCAGAAAGCTGGCTCTGGAATCCTGAGGGCTCCACTATGACACGTGCAAAGTTCCGTCTGAACTTTATATAAGACGGTGAGGCTCAGTCAGTCACTCAGTGTTGCCTGAGAGGGCAACACTGCAACAGCCGGCCGCCAGGCTGTCTTTTTTTTGCACAGCTAGTTGCCTCCAGGAGGCCACAAGAGGGAGACAAGGGACTGCAAAATGGAAAATAGGCATCCACCAACTTTACAGACAACTTCTCCTTGCTCCTACAACCTCCATCCTTGCACAGTTTGTTATTCTTCTAGGTAACATAGTAACAAATCCAAATTGCTGCTCTCTTTGTAGGCAAGCAAGGCTTTGTTGCAACTGCAATTCTTACTTCTTCTTGAAATGTAGGGACGACAGTACATTCCATCACATCCATCTAGTGTACACAGGTAGGTCCATTGTGGCGGGCAGGCGAGCGGGCGGGCTGCTTTATTGGCTGTTTGCTGTTCCCCTACTCCACTCCACTATTTGACTGTTGTGCTGCATCAATCAATCAATCAATCAATCAATCAATCAATCAATCAATCAATCAATCAATCAATCAATCAGTGGCTGGCTCAGGTGCAGCTCTTTAACTTACCTAAAAGGGAGGGCGGAGAGAAGACAAGGAAGGTGAATGAGGTGTTCCAATGTGAAATGCCGGAAACACAGAAACACAGACGACACACAACAAGAGGTGGCAATCTATTCATTAATTGCATTTAATCAATGAGCTCATTATCACTCATGCATTGTCCAACAGGTGTTGAAATAATGGGATTAAAAGGGGAGATCCCTTCAGAAAGACAGAAACAATAGCAAAGACAAAAAACACTTTTGGAATCTGCTTTTAGTCAACACATAAGGAAAGGGTGCACCGGTCCTGGAAATACTGCAATACCAGGTCAATGCGTGGAGTGGACAGAGCAAGCTCTATTTCCATCTCCCTGTTCTAAAAATCCATTTAATATATGGTCCCCAGATAGGGGACGTATCAGATATTAAACTGATAAGAACAGATACTACACTTGATCTTAGCCAAAAGGCCGAGAAGCGATAACCCGAACGGGCCGCGCGTTGCCCGAGCCTGCCCGATACTGCTGTTCAGCCCTTGCAGCGATTCAGCCTACTTCTAGGCAATTCCATGGGGCCCTGCAGGCTCACACACTCACAGCTACACGGGAGGTGAATAAAGGCCGGAGAGGAAGCCAGACAGGATTTGCTTCTTTTGCTTGCACCACAATGCAGTGCTGAAAGAGGAGGAATCTACATAAAAACGCCTTCCTGGCAACGCCCAAATGCCCTGCTGCCATGCAGATAAACACTGGCAGCGGCAGCAAGTGCATGCCCACAGCCACCCCTTGTTCCTTCACACCTTGTATCAGCTGTAATCCAGTCCAGTCCAGTGCTGCCTGCTGAGCAGCACTGACCAACACTGCCTGGGCCCAGGCTTTTATCTCTGAGGCCCCATTATGATGTCAGAAAGCTGGCTCTGGAATCCTGAGGGCTCCACTATGACACGTGCAAAGTTCCGTCTGAACTTTATATAAGACGGTGAGGCTCAGTCAGTCACTCAGTGTTGCCTGAGAGGGCAACACTGCAACAGCCGGCCGCCAGGCTGTCTTTTTTTTGCACAGCTAGTTGCCTCCAGGAGGCCACAAGAGGGAGACAAGGGACTGCAAAATGGAAAATAGGCATCCACCAACTTTACAGACAACTTCTCCTTGCTCCTACAACCTCCATCCTTGCACAGTTTGTTATTCTTCTAGGTAACATAGTAACAAATCCAAATTGCTGCTCTCTTTGTAGGCAAGCAAGGCTTTGTTGCAACTGCAATTCTTACTTCTTCTTGAAATGTAGGGACGACAGTACATTCCATCACATCCATCTAGTGTACACAGGTAGGTCCATTGTGGCGGGCAGGCGAGCGGGCGGGCTGCTTTATTGGCTGTTTGCTGTTCCCCTACTCCACTCCACTATTTGACTGTTGTGCTGCATCAATCAATCAATCAATCAATCAATCAATCAATCAATCAATCAATCAATCAATCAGTGGCTGGCTCAGGTGCAGCTCTTTAACTTACCTAAAAGGGAGGGCGGAGAGAAGACAAGGAAGGTGAATGAGGTGTTCCAATGTGAAATGCCGGAAACACAGAAACACAGACGACACACAACAAGAGGTGGCAATCTATTCATTAATTGCATTTAATCAATGAGCTCATTATCACTCATGCATTGTCCAACAGGTGTTGAAATAATGGGATTAAAAGGGGAGATCCCTTCAGAAAGACAGAAACAATAGCAAAGACAAAAAACACTTTTGGAATCTGCTTTTAGTCAACACATAAGGAAAGGGTGCACCGGTCCTGGAAATACTGCAATACCAGGTCAATGCGTGGAGTGGACAGAGCAAGCTCTATTTCCATCTCCCTGTTCTAAAAATCCATTTAATATATGGTCCCCAGATAGGGGACGTATCAGATATTAAACTGATAAGAACAGATACTACACTTGATCTTAGCCAAAAGGCCGAGAAGCGATAACCCGAACGGGCCGCGCGTTGCCCGAGCCTGCCCGATACTGCTGTTCAGCCCTTGCAGCGATTCAGCCTACTTCTAGGCAATTCCATGGGGCCCTGCAGGCTCACACACTCACAGCTACACGGGAGGTGAATAAAGGCCGGAGAGGAAGCCAGACAGGATTTGCTTCTTTTGCTTGCACCACAATGCAGTGCTGAAAGAGGAGGAATCTACATAAAAACGCCTTCCTGGCAACGCCCAAATGCCCTGCTGCCATGCAGATAAACACTGGCAGCGGCAGCAAGTGCATGCCCACAGCCACCCCTTGTTCCTTCACACCTTGTATCAGCTGTAATCCAGTCCAGTCCAGTGCTGCCTGCTGAGCAGCACTGACCAACACTGCCTGGGCCCAGGCTTTTATCTCTGAGGCCCCATTATGATGTCAGAAAGCTGGCTCTGGAATCCTGAGGGCTCCACTATGACACGTGCAAAGTTCCGTCTGAACTTTATATAATACGGTGAGGCTCAGTCAGTCACTCAGTGTTGCCTGAGAGGGCAACACTGCAACAGCCGGCCGCCAGGCTGTCTTTTTTTTGCACAGCTAGTTGCCTCCAGGAGGCCACAAGAGGGAGACAAGGGACTGCAAAATGGAAAATAGGCATCCACCAACTTTACAGACAACTTCTCCTTGCTCCTACAACCTCCATCCTTGCACAGTTTGTTATTCTTCTAGGTAACATAGTAACAAATCCAAATTGCTGCTCTCTTTGTAGGCAAGCAAGGCTTTGTTGCAACTGCAATTCTTACTTCTTCTTGAAATGTAGGGACGACAGTACATTCCATCACATCCATCTAGTGTACACAGGTAGGTCCATTGTGGCGGGCAGGCGAGCGGGCGGGCTGCTTTATTGGCTGTTTGCTGTTCCCCTACTCCACTCCACTATTTGACTGTTGTGCTGCATCAATCAATCAATCAATCAATCAATCAATCAATCAATCAATCAATCAATCAGTGGCTGGCTCAGGTGCAGCTCTTTAACTTACCTAAAAGGGAGGGCGGAGAGAAGACAAGGAAGGTGAATGAGGTGTTCCAATGTGAAATGCCGGAAACACAGAAACACAGACGACACACAACAAGAGGTGGCAATCTATTCATTAATTGCATTTAATCAATGAGCTCATTATCACTCATGCATTGTCCAACAGGTGTTGAAATAATGGGATTAAAAGGGGAGATCCCTTCAGAAAGACAGAAACAATAGCAAAGACAAAAAACACTTTTGGAATCTGCTTTTAGTCAACACATAAGGAAAGGGTGCACCGGTCCTGGAAATACTGCAATACCAGGTCAATGCGTGGAGTGGACAGAGCAAGCTCTATTTCCATCTCCCTGTTCTAAAAATCCATTTAATATATGGTCCCCAGATAGGGGACGTATCAGATATTAAACTGATAAGAACAGATACTACACTTGATCTTAGCCAAAAGGCCGAGAAGCGATAACCCGAACGGGCCGCGCGTTGCCCGAGCCTGCCCGATACTGCTGTTCAGCCCTTGCAGCGATTCAGCCTACTTCTAGGCAATTCCATGGGGCCCTGCAGGCTCACACACTCACAGCTACACGGGAGGTGAATAAAGGCCGGAGAGGAAGCCAGACAGGATTTGCTTCTTTTGCTTGCACCACAATGCAGTGCTGAAAGAGGAGGAATCTACATAAAAACGCCTTCCTGGCAACGCCCAAATGCCCTGCTGCCATGCAGATAAACACTGGCAGCGGCAGCAAGTGCATGCCCACAGCCACCCCTTGTTCCTTCACACCTTGTATCAGCTGTAATCCAGTCCAGTCCAGTGCTGCCTGCTGAGCAGCACTGACCAACACTGCCTGGGCCCAGGCTTTTATCTCTGAGGCCCCATTATGATGTCAGAAAGCTGGCTCTGGAATCCTGAGGGCTCCACTATGACACGTGCAAAGTTCCGTCTGAACTTTATATAAGACGGTGAGGCTCAGTCAGTCACTCAGTGTTGCCTGAGAGGGCAACACTGCAACAGCCGGCCGCCAGGCTGTCTTTTTTTTGCACAGCTAGTTGCCTCCAGGAGGCCACAAGAGGGAGACAAGGGACTGCAAAATGGAAAATAGGCATCCACCAACTTTACAGACAACTTCTCCTTGCTCCTACAACCTCCATCCTTGCACAGTTTGTTATTCTTCTAGGTAACATAGTAACAAATCCAAATTGCTGCTCTCTTTGTAGGCAAGCAAGGCTTTGTTGCAACTGCAATTCTTACTTCTTCTTGAAATGTAGGGACGACAGTACATTCCATCACATCCATCTAGTGTACACAGGTAGGTCCATTGTGGCGGGCAGGCGAGCGGGCGGGCTGCTTTATTGGCTGTTTGCTGTTCCCCTACTCCACTCCACTATTTGACTGTTGTGCTGCATCAATCAATCAATCAATCAATCAATCAATCAATCAATCAATCAATCAATCAATCAGTGGCTGGCTCAGGTGCAGCTCTTTAACTTACCTAAAAGGGAGGGCGGAGAGAAGACAAGGAAGGTGAATGAGGTGTTCCAATGTGAAATGCCGGAAACACAGAAACACAGACGACACACAACAAGAGGTGGCAATCTATTCATTAATTGCATTTAATCAATGAGCTCATTATCACTCATGCATTGTCCAACAGGTGTTGAAATAATGGGATTAAAAGGGGAGATCCCTTCAGAAAGACAGAAACAATAGCAAAGACAAAAAACACTTTTGGAATCTGCTTTTAGTCAACACATAAGGAAAGGGTGCACCGGTCCTGGAAATACTGCAATACCAGGTCAATGCGTGGAGTGGACAGAGCAAGCTCTATTTCCATCTCCCTGTTCTAAAAATCCATTTAATATATGGTCCCCAGATAGGGGACGTATCAGATATTAAACTGATAAGAACAGATACTACACTTGATCTTAGCCAAAAGGCCGAGAAGCGATAACCCGAACGGGCCGCGCGTTGCCCGAGCCTGCCCGATACTGCTGTTCAGCCCTTGCAGCGATTCAGCCTACTTCTAGGCAATTCCATGGGGCCCTGCAGGCTCACACACTCACAGCTACACGGGAGGTGAATAAAGGCCGGAGAGGAAGCCAGACAGGATTTGCTTCTTTTGCTTGCACCACAATGCAGTGCTGAAAGAGGAGGAATCTACATAAAAACGCCTTCCTGGCAACGCCCAAATGCCCTGCTGCCATGCAGATAAACACTGGCAGCGGCAGCAAGTGCATGCCCACAGCCACCCCTTGTTCCTTCACACCTTGTATCAGCTGTAATCCAGTCCAGTCCAGTGCTGCCTGCTGAGCAGCACTGACCAACACTGCCTGGGCCCAGGCTTTTATCTCTGAGGCCCCATTATGATGTCAGAAAGCTGGCTCTGGAATCCTGAGGGCTCCACTATGACACGTGCAAAGTTCCGTCTGAACTTTATATAAGACGGTGAGGCTCAGTCAGTCACTCAGTGTTGCCTGAGAGGGCAACACTGCAACAGCCGGCCGCCAGGCTGTCTTTTTTTTGCACAGCTAGTTGCCTCCAGGAGGCCACAAGAGGGAGACAAGGGACTGCAAAATGGAAAATAGGCATCCACCAACTTTACAGACAACTTCTCCTTGCTCCTACAACCTCCATCCTTGCACAGTTTGTTATTCTTCTAGGTAACATAGTAACAAATCCAAATTGCTGCTCTCTTTGTAGGCAAGCAAGGCTTTGTTGCAACTGCAATTCTTACTTCTTCTTGAAATGTAGGGACGACAGTACATTCCATCACATCCATCTAGTGTACACAGGTAGGTCCATTGTGGCGGGCAGGCGAGCGGGCGGGCTGCTTTATTGGCTGTTTGCTGTTCCCCTACTCCACTCCACTATTTGACTGTTGTGCTGCATCAATCAATCAATCAATCAATCAATCAATCAATCAATCAATCAATCAATCAATCAATCAGTGGCTGGCTCAGGTGCAGCTCTTTAACTTACCTAAAAGGGAGGGCGGAGAGAAGACAAGGAAGGTGAATGAGGTGTTCCAATGTGAAATGCCGGAAACACAGAAACACAGACGACACACAACAAGAGGTGGCAATCTATTCATTAATTGCATTTAATCAATGAGCTCATTATCACTCATGCATTGTCCAACAGGTGTTGAAATAATGGGATTAAAAGGGGAGATCCCTTCAGAAAGACAGAAACAATAGCAAAGACAAAAAACACTTTTGGAATCTGCTTTTAGTCAACACATAAGGAAAGGGTGCACCGGTCCTGGAAATACTGCAATACCAGGTCAATGCGTGGAGTGGACAGAGCAAGCTCTATTTCCATCTCCCTGTTCTAAAAATCCATTTAATATATGGTCCCCAGATAGGGGACGTATCAGATATTAAACTGATAAAAACAGATACTACACTTGATCTTAGCCAAAAGGCCGAGAAGCGATAACCCGAACGGGCCGCGCGTTGCCCGAGCCTGCCCGATACTGCTGTTCAGCCCTTGCAGCGATTCAGCCTACTTCTAGGCAATTCCATGGGGCCCTGCAGGCTCACACACTCACAGCTACACGGGAGGTGAATAAAGGCCGGAGAGGAAGCCAGACAGGATTTGCTTCTTTTGCTTGCACCACAATGCAGTGCTGAAAGAGGAGGAATCTACATAAAAACGCCTTCCTGGCAACGCCCAAATGCCCTGCTGCCATGCAGATAAACACTGGCAGCGGCAGCAAGTGCATGCCCACAGCCACCCCTTGTTCCTTCACACCTTGTATCAGCTGTAATCCAGTCCAGTCCAGTGCTGCCTGCTGAGCAGCACTGACCAACACTGCCTGGGCCCAGGCTTTTATCTCTGAGGCCCCATTATGATGTCAGAAAGCTGGCTCTGGAATCCTGAGGGCTCCACTATGACACGTGCAAAGTTCCGTCTGAACTTTATATAAGACGGTGAGGCTCAGTCAGTCACTCAGTGTTGCCTGAGAGGGCAACACTGCAACAGCCGGCCGCCAGGCTGTCTTTTTTTTGCACAGCTAGTTGCCTCCAGGAGGCCACAAGAGGGAGACAAGGGACTGCAAAATGGAAAATAGGCATCCACCAACTTTACAGACAACTTCTCCTTGCTCCTACAACCTCCATCCTTGCACAGTTTGTTATTCTTCTAGGTAACATAGTAACAAATCCAAATTGCTGCTCTCTTTGTAGGCAAGCAAGGCTTTGTTGCAACTGCAATTCTTACTTCTTCTTGAAATGTAGGGACGACAGTACATTCCATCACATCCATCTAGTGTACACAGGTAGGTCCATTGTGGCGGGCAGGCGAGCGGGCGGGCTGCTTTATTGGCTGTTTGCTGTTCCCCTACTCCACTCCACTATTTGACTGTTGTGCTGCATCAATCAATCAATCAATCAATCAATCAATCAATCAATCAATCAATCAATCAGTGGCTGGCTCAGGTGCAGCTCTTTAACTTACCTAAAAGGGAGGGCGGAGAGAAGACAAGGAAGGTGAATGAGGTGTTCCAATGTGAAATGCCGGAAACACAGAAACACAGACGACACACAACAAGAGGTGGCAATCTATTCATTAATTGCATTTAATCAATGAGCTCATTATCACTCATGCATTGTCCAACAGGTGTTGAAATAATGGGATTAAAAGGGGAGATCCCTTCAGAAAGACAGAAACAATAGCAAAGACAAAAAACACTTTTGGAATCTGCTTTTAGTCAACACATAAGGAAAGGGTGCACCGGTCCTGGAAATACTGCAATACCAGGTCAATGCGTGGAGTGGACAGAGCAAGCTCTATTTCCATCTCCCTGTTCTAAAAATCCATTTAATATATGGTCCCCAGATAGGGGACGTATCAGATATTAAACTGATAAGAACAGATACTACACTTGATCTTAGCCAAAAGGCCGAGAAGCGATAACCCGAACGGGCCGCGCGTTGCCCGAGCCTGCCCGATACTGCTGTTCAGCCCTTGCAGCGATTCAGCCTACTTCTAGGCAATTCCATGGGGCCCTGCAGGCTCACACACTCACAGCTACACGGGAGGTGAATAAAGGCCGGAGAGGAAGCCAGACAGGATTTGCTTCTTTTGCTTGCACCACAATGCAGTGCTGAAAGAGGAGGAATCTACATAAAAACGCCTTCCTGGCAACGCCCAAATGCCCTGCTGCCATGCAGATAAACACTGGCAGCGGCAGCAAGTGCATGCCCACAGCCACCCCTTGTTCCTTCACACCTTGTATCAGCTGTAATCCAGTCCAGTCCAGTGCTGCCTGCTGAGCAGCACTGACCAACACTGCCTGGGCCCAGGCTTTTATCTCTGAGGCCCCATTATGATGTCAGAAAGCTGGCTCTGGAATCCTGAGGGCTCCACTATGACACGTGCAAAGTTCCGTCTGAACTTTATATAAGACGGTGAGGCTCAGTCAGTCACTCAGTGTTGCCTGAGAGGGCAACACTGCAACAGCCGGCCGCCAGGCTGTCTTTTTTTTGCACAGCTAGTTGCCTCCAGGAGGCCACAAGAGGGAGACAAGGGACTGCAAAATGGAAAATAGGCATCCACCAACTTTACAGACAACTTCTCCTTGCTCCTACAACCTCCATCCTTGCACAGTTTGTTATTCTTCTAGGTAACATAGTAACAAATCCAAATTGCTGCTCTCTTTGTAGGCAAGCAAGGCTTTGTTGCAACTGCAATTCTTACTTCTTCTTGAAATGTAGGGACGACAGTACATTCCATCACATCCATCTAGTGTACACAGGTAGGTCCATTGTGGCGGGCAGGCGAGCGGGCGGGCTGCTTTATTGGCTGTTTGCTGTTCCCCTACTCCACTCCACTATTTGACTGTTGTGCTGCATCAATCAATCAATCAATCAATCAATCAATCAATCAATCAATCAATCAATCAGTGGCTGGCTCAGGTGCAGCTCTTTAACTTACCTAAAAGGGAGGGCGGAGAGAAGACAAGGAAGGTGAATGAGGTGTTCCAATGTGAAATGCCGGAAACACAGAAACACAGACGACACACAACAAGAGGTGGCAATCTATTCATTAATTGCATTTAATCAATGAGCTCATTATCACTCATGCATTGTCCAACAGGTGTTGAAATAATGGGATTAAAAGGGGAGATCCCTTCAGAAAGACAGAAACAATAGCAAAGACAAAAAACACTTTTGGAATCTGCTTTTAGTCAACACATAAGGAAAGGGTGCACCGGTCCTGGAAATACTGCAATACCAGGTCAATGCGTGGAGTGGACAGAGCAAGCTCTATTTCCATCTCCCTGTTCTAAAAATCCATTTAATATATGGTCCCCAGATAGGGGACGTATCAGATATTAAACTGATAAGAACAGATACTACACTTGATCTTAGCCAAAAGGCCGAGAAGCGATAACCCGAACGGGCCGCGCGTTGCCCGAGCCTGCCCGATACTGCTGTTCAGCCCTTGCAGCGATTCAGCCTACTTCTAGGCAATTCCATGGGGCCCTGCAGGCTCACACACTCACAGCTACACGGGAGGTGAATAAAGGCCGGAGAGGAAGCCAGACAGGATTTGCTTCTTTTGCTTGCACCACAATGCAGTGCTGAAAGAGGAGGAATCTACATAAAAACGCCTTCCTGGCAACGCCCAAATGCCCTGCTGCCATGCAGATAAACACTGGCAGCGGCAGCAAGTGCATGCCCACAGCCACCCCTTGTTCCTTCACACCTTGTATCAGCTGTAATCCAGTCCAGTCCAGTGCTGCCTGCTGAGCAGCACTGACCAACACTGCCTGGGCCCAGGCTTTTATCTCTGAGGCCCCATTATGATGTCAGAAAGCTGGCTCTGGAATCCTGAGGGCTCCACTATGACACGTGCAAAGTTCCGTCTGAACTTTATATAAGACGGTGAGGCTCAGTCAGTCACTCAGTGTTGCCTGAGAGGGCAACACTGCAACAGCCGGCCGCCAGGCTGTCTTTTTTTTGCACAGCTAGTTGCCTCCAGGAGGCCACAAGAGGGAGACAAGGGACTGCAAAATGGAAAATAGGCATCCACCAACTTTACAGACAACTTCTCCTTGCTCCTACAACCTCCATCCTTGCACAGTTTGTTATTCTTCTAGGTAACATAGTAACAAATCCAAATTGCTGCTCTCTTTGTAGGCAAGCAAGGCTTTGTTGCAACTGCAATTCTTACTTCTTCTTGAAATGTAGGGACGACAGTACATTCCATCACATCCATCTAGTGTACACAGGTAGGTCCATTGTGGCGGGCAGGCGAGCGGGCGGGCTGCTTTATTGGCTGTTTGCTGTTCCCCTACTCCACTCCACTATTTGACTGTTGTGCTGCATCAATCAATCAATCAATCAATCAATCAATCAGTGGCTGGCTCAGGTGCAGCTCTTTAACTTACCTAAAAGGGAGGGCGGAGAGAAGACAAGGAAGGTGAATGAGGTGTTCCAATGTGAAATGCCGGAAACACAGAAACACAGACGACACACAACAAGAGGTGGCAATCTATTCATTAATTGCATTTAATCAATGAGCTCATTATCACTCATGCATTGTCCAACAGGTGTTGAAATAATGGGATTAAAAAGGGAGATCCCTTCAGAAAGACAGAAACAATAGCAAAGACAAAAAACACTTTTGGAATCTGCTTTTAGTCAACACATAAGGAAAGGGTGCACCGGTCCTGGAAATACTGCAATACCAGGTCAATGCGTGGAGTGGACAGAGCAAGCTCTATTTCCATCTCCCTGTTCTAAAAATCCATTTAATATATCGTCCCCAGATAGGGGACGTATCAGATATTAAACTGATAAGAACAGATACTACACTTGATCTTAGCCAAAAGGCCGAGAAGCGATAACCCGAACGGGCCGCGCGTTGCCCGAGCCTGCCCGATACTGCTGTTCAGCCCTTGCAGCGATTCAGCCTACTTCTAGGCAATTCCATGGGGCCCTGCAGGCTCACACACTCACAGCTACACGGGAGGTGAATAAAGGCCGGAGAGGAAGCCAGACAGGATTTGCTTCTTTTGCTTGCACCACAATGCAGTGCTGAAAGAGGAGGAATCTACATAAAAACGCCTTCCTGGCAACGCCCAAATGCCCTGCTGCCATGCAGATAAACACTGGCAGCGGCAGCAAGTGCATGCCCACAGCCACCCCTTGTTCCTTCACACCTTGTATCAGCTGTAATCCAGTCCAGTCCAGTGCTGCCTGCTGAGCAGCACTGACCAACACTGCCTGGGCCCAGGCTTTTATCTCTGAGGCCCCATTATGATGTCAGAAAGCGGGCTCTGGAATCCTGAGGGCTCCACTATGACACGTGCAAAGTTCCGTCTGAACTTTATATAAGACGGTGAGGCTCAGTCAGTCACTCAGTGTTGCCTGAGAGGGCAACACTGCAACAGCCGGCCGCCAGGCTGTCTTTTTTTTGCACAGCTAGTTGCCTCCAGGAGGCCACAAGAGGGAGACAAGGGACTGCAAAATGGAAAATAGGCATCCACCAACTTTACAGACAACTTCTCCTTGCTCCTACAACCTCCATCCTTGCACAGTTTGTTATTCTTCTAGGTAACATAGTAACAAATCCAAATTGCTGCTCTCTTTGTAGGCAAGCAAGGCTTTGTTGCAACTGCAATTCTTACTTCTTCTTGAAATGTAGGGACGACAGTACATTCCATCACATCCATCTAGTGTACACAGGTAGGTCCATTGTGGCGGGCAGGCGAGCGGGCGGGCTGCTTTATTGGCTGTTTGCTGTTCCCCTACTCCACTCCACTATTTGACTGTTGTGCTGCATCAATCAATCAATCAATCAATCAATCAATCAATCAGTGGCTGGCTCAGGTGCAGCTCTTTAACTTACCTAAAAGGGAGGGCGGAGAGAAGACAAGGAAGGTGAATGAGGTGTTCCAATGTGAAATGCCGGAAACACAGAAACACAGACGACACACAACAAGAGGTGGCAATCTATTCATTAATTGCATTTAATCAATGAGCTCATTATCACTCATGCATTGTCCAACAGGTGTTGAAATAATGGGATTAAAAGGGGAGATCCCTTCAGAAAGACAGAAACAATAGCAAAGACAAAAAACACTTTTGGAATCTGCTTTTAGTCAACACATAAGGAAAGGGTGCACCGGTCCTGGAAATACTGCAATACCAGGTCAATGCGTGGAGTGGACAGAGCAAGCTCTATTTCCATCTCCCTGTTCTAAAAATCCATTTAATATATGGTCCCCAGATAGGGGACGTATCAGATATTAAACTGATAAGAACAGATACTACACTTGATCTTAGCCAAAAGGCCGAGAAGCGATAACCCGAACGGGCCGCGCGTTGCCCGAGCCTGCCCGATACTGCTGTTCAGCCCCTGCAGCGATTCAGCCTACTTCTAGGCAATTCCATGGGGCCCTGCAGGCTCACACACTCACAGCTACACGGGAGGTGAATAAAGGCCGGAGAGGAAGCCAGACAGGATTTGCTTCTTTTGCTTGCACCACAATGCAGTGCTGAAAGAGGAGGAATCTACATAAAAACGCCTTCCTGGCAACGCCCAAATGCCCTGCTGCCATGCAGATAAACACTGGCAGCGGCAGCAAGTGCATGCCCACAGCCACCCCTTGTTCCTTCACACCTTGTATCAGCTGTAATCCAGTCCAGTCCAGTGCTGCCTGCTGAGCAGCACTGACCAACACTGCCTGGGCCCAGGCTTTTATCTCTGAGGCCCCATTATGATGTCAGAAAGCTGGCTCTGGAATCCTGAGGGCTCCACTATGACACGTGCAAAGTTCCGTCTGAACTTTATATAAGACGGTGAGGCTCAGTCAGTCACTCAGTGTTGCCTGAGAGGGCAACACTGCAACAGCCGGCCGCCAGGCTGTCTTTTTTTTGCACAGCTAGTTGCCTCCAGGAGGCCACAAGAGGGAGACAAGGGACTGCAAAATGGAAAATAGGCATCCACCAACTTTACAGACAACTTCTCCTTGCTCCTACAACCTCCATCCTTGCACAGTTTGTTATTCTTCTAGGTAACATAGTAACAAATCCAAATTGCTGCTCTCTTTGTAGGCAAGCAAGGCTTTGTTGCAACTGCAATTCTTACTTCTTCTTGAAATGTAGGGACGACAGTACATTCCATCACATCCATCTAGTGTACACAGGTAGGTCCATTGTGGCGGGCAGGCGAGCGGGCGGGCTGCTTTATTGGCTGTTTGCTGTTCCCCTACTCCACTCCACTATTTGACTGTTGTGCTGCATCAATCAATCAATCAATCAATCAATCAATCAATCAATCAATCAATCAATCAGTGGCTGGCTCAGGTGCAGCTCTTTAACTTACCTAAAAGGGAGGGCGGAGAGAAGACAAGGAAGGTGAATGAGGTGTTCCAATGTGAAATGCCGGAAACACAGAAACACAGACGACACACAACAAGAGGTGGCAATCTATTCATTAATTGCATTTAATCAATGAGCTCATTATCACTCATGCATTGTCCAACAGGTGTTGAAATAATGGGATTAAAAGGGGAGATCCCTTCAGAAAGACAGAAACAATAGCAAAGACAAAAAACACTTTTGGAATCTGCTTTTAGTCAACACATAAGGAAAGGGTGCTCCGGTCCTGGAAATACTGCAATACCAGGTCAATGCGTGGAGTGGACAGAGCAAGCTCTATTTCCATCTCCCTGTTCTAAAAATCCATTTAATATATGGTCCCCAGATAGGGGACGTATCAGATATTAAACTGATAAGAACAGATACTACACTTGATCTTAGCCAAAAGGCCGAGAAGCGATAACCCGAACGGGCCGCGCGTTGCCCGAGCCTGCCCGATACTGCTGTTCAGCCCTTGCAGCGATTCAGCCTACTTCTAGGCAATTCCATGGGGCCCTGCAGGCTCACACACTCACAGCTACACGGGAGGTGAATAAAGGCCGGAGAGGAAGCCAGACAGGATTTGCTTCTTTTGCTTGCACCACAATGCAGTGCTGAAAGAGGAGGAATCTACATAAAAACGCCTTCCTGGCAACGCCCAAATGCCCTGCTGCCATGCAGATAAACACTGGCAGCGGCAGCAAGTGCATGCCCACAGCCACCCCTTGTTCCTTCACACCTTGTATCAGCTGTAATCCAGTCCAGTCCAGTGCTGCCTGCTGAGCAGCACTGACCAACACTGCCTGGGCCCAGGCTTTTATCTCTGAGGCCCCATTATGATGTCAGAAAGCTGGCTCTGGAATCCTGAGGGCTCCACTATGACACGTGCAAAGTTCCGTCTGAACTTTATATAAGACGGTGAGGCTCAGTCAGTCACTCAGTGTTGCCTGAGAGGGCAACACTGCAACAGCCGGCCGCCAGGCTGTCTTTTTTTTGCACAGCTAGTTGCCTCCAGGAGGCCACAAGAGGGAGACAAGGGACTGCAAAATGGAAAATAGGCATCCACCAACTTTACAGACAACTTCTCCTTGCTCCTACAACCTCCATCCTTGCACAGTTTGTTATTCTTCTAGGTAACATAGTAACAAATCCAAATTGCTGCTCTCTTTGTAGGCAAGCAAGGCTTTGTTGCAACTGCAATTCTTACTTCTTCTTGAAATGTAGGGACGACAGTACATTCCATCACATCCATCTAGTGTACACAGGTAGGTCCATTGTGGCGGGCAGGCGAGCGGGCGGGCTGCTTTATTGGCTGTTTGCTGTTCCCCTACTCCACTCCACTATTTGACTGTTGTGCTGCATCAATCAATCAATCAATCAATCAATCAATCAATCAATCAGTGGCTGGCTCAGGTGCAGCTCTTTAACTTACCTAAAAGGGAGGGCGGAGAGAAGACAAGGAAGGTGAATGAGGTGTTCCAATGTGAAATGCCGGAAACACAGAAACACAGACGACACACAACAAGAGGTGGCAATCTATTCATTAATTGCATTTAATCAATGAGCTCATTATCACTCATGCATTGTCCAACAGGTGTTGAAATAATGGGATTAAAAGGGGAGATCCCTTCAGAAAGACAGAAACAATAGCAAAGACAAAAAACACTTTTGGAATCTGCTTTTAGTCAACACATAAGGAAAGGGTGCACCGGTCCTGGAAATACTGCAATACCAGGTCAATGCGTGGAGTGGACAGAGCAAGCTCTATTTCCATCTCCCTGTTCTAAAAATCCATTTAATATATGGTCCCCAGATAGGGGACGTATCAGATATTAAACTGATAAGAACAGATACTACACTTGATCTTAGCCAAAAGGCCGAGAAGCGATAACCCGAACGGGCCGCGCGTTGCCCGAGCCTGCCCGATACTGCTGTTCAGCCCTTGCAGCGATTCAGCCTACTTCTAGGCAATTCCATGGGGCCCTGCAGGCTCACACACTCACAGCTACACGGGAGGTGAATAAAGGCCGGAGAGGAAGCCAGACAGGATTTGCTTCTTTTGCTTGCACCACAATGCAGTGCTGAAAGAGGAGGAATCTACATAAAAACGCCTTCCTGGCAACGCCCAAATGCCCTGCTGCCATGCAGATAAACACTGGCAGCGGCAGCAAGTGCATGCCCACAGCCACCCCTTGTTCCTTCACACCTTGTATCAGCTGTAATCCAGTCCAGTCCAGTGCTGCCTGCTGAGTAGCACTGACCAACACTGCCTGGGCCCAGGCTTTTATCTCTGAGGCCCCATTATGATGTCAGAAAGCTGGCTCTGGAATCCTGAGGGCTCCACTATGACACGTGCAAAGTTCCGTCTGAACTTTATATAAGACGGTGAGGCTCAGTCAGTCACTCAGTGTTGCCTGAGAGGGCAACACTGCAACAGCCGGCCGCCAGGCTGTCTTTTTTTTGCACAGCTAGTTGCCTCCAGGAGGCCACAAGAGGGAGACAAGGGACTGCAAAATGGAAAATAGGCATCCACCAACTTTACAGACAACTTCTCCTTGCTCCTACAACCTCTATCCTTGCACAGTTTGTTATTCTTCTAGGTAACATAGTAACAAATCCAAATTGCTGCTCTCTTTGTAGGCAAGCAAGGCTTTGTTGCAACTGCAATTCTTACTTCTTCTTGAAATGTAGGGACGACAGTACATTCCATCACATCCATCTAGTGTACACAGGTAGGTCCATTGTGGCGGGCAGGCGAGCGGGCGGGCTGCTTTATTGGCTGTTTGCTGTTCCCCTACTCCACTCCACTATTTGACTGTTGTGCTGCATCAATCAATCAATCAATCAATCAATCAATCAATCAATCAATCAATCAATCAATCAATCAATCAATCAGTGGCTGGCTCAGGTGCAGCTCTTTAACTTACCTAAAAGGGAGGGCGGAGAGAAGACAAGGAAGGTGAATGAGGTGTTCCAATGTGAAATGCCGGAAACACAGAAACACAGACGACACACAACAAGAGGTGGCAATCTATTCATTAATTGCATTTAATCAATGAGCTCATTATCACTCATGCATTGTCCAACAGGTGTTGAAATAATGGGATTAAAAGGGGAGATCCCTTCAGAAAGACAGAAACAATAGCAAAGACAAAAAACACTTTTGGAATCTGCTTTTAGTCAACACATAAGGAAAGGGTGCACCGGTCCTGGAAATACTGCAATACCAGGTCAATGCGTGGAGTGGACAGAGCAAGCTCTACTTCCATCTCCCTGTTCTAAAAATCCATTTAATATATGGTCCCCAGATAGGGGACGTATCAGATATTAAACTGATAAGAACAGATACTACACTTGATCTTAGCCAAAAGGCCGAGAAGCGATAACCCGAACGGGCCGCGCGTTGCCCGAGCCTGCCCGATACTGCTGTTCAGCCCTTGCAGCGATTCAGCCTACTTCTAGGCAATTCCATGGGGCCCTGCAGGCTCACACACTCACAGCTACACGGGAGGTGAATAAAGGCCGGAGAGGAAGCCAGACAGGATTTGCTTCTTTTGCTTGCACCACAATGCAGTGCTGAAAGAGGAGGAATCTACATAAAAACGCCTTCCTGGCAACGCCCAAATGCCCTGCTGCCATGCAGATAAACACTGGCAGCGGCAGCAAGTGCATGCCCACAGCCACCCCTTGTTCCTTCTCACCTTGTATCAGCTGTAATCCAGTCCAGTCCAGTGCTGCCTGCTGAGCAGCACTGACCAACACTGCCTGGGCCCAGGCTTTTATCTCTGAGGCCCCATTATGATGTCAGAAAGCTGGCTCTGGAATCCTGAGGGCTCCACTATGACACGTGCAAAGTTCCGTCTGAACTTTATATAAGACGGTGAGGCTCAGTCAGTCACTCAGTGTTGCCTGAGAGGGCAACACTGCAACAGCCGGCCGCCAGGCTGTCTTTTTTTTGCACAGCTAGTTGCCTCCAGGAGGCCACAAGAGGGAGACAAGGGACTGCAAAATGGAAAATAGGCATCCACCAACTTTACAGACAACTTCTCCTTGCTCCTACAACCTCCATCCTTGCACAGTTTGTTATTCTTCTAGGTAACATAGTAACAAATCCAAATTGCTGCTCTCTTTGTAGGCAAGCAAGGCTTTGTTGCAACTGCAATTCTTACTTCTTCTTGAAATGTAGGGACGACAGTACATTCCATCACATCCATCTAGTGTACACAGGTAGGTCCATTGTGGCGGGCAGGCGAGCGGGCGGGCTGCTTTATTGGCTGTTTGCTGTTCCCCTACTCCACTCCACTATTTGACTGTTGTGCTGCATCAATCAATCAATCAATCAATCAATCAATCAATCAATCAATCAATCAATCAATCAATCAATCAATCAGTGGCTGGCTCAGGTGCAGCTCTTTAACTTACCTAAAAGGGAGGGCGGAGAGAAGACAAGGAAGGTGAATGAGGTGTTCCAATGTGAAATGCCGGAAACACAGAAACACAGACGACACACAACAAGAGGTGGCAATCTATTCATTAATTGCATTTAATCAATGAGCTCATTACAGTGGCGGACACAGACTGCAAAAGGCCCCTGTGCAGATAATGTGCCAGGGCCCCCCCCCCCCCCACCCCGCAAACTTCTCATGGCCGACGGTCCGCTTTCAGCTGCATCGCTGGGTCTCCTAAGTGACCCAACAATGCAGCACTAGCAGCCGGGGCGTCACTAAGGCTGGGTTCACACACACACTATTTACGGACGTAATTTGGGCGTTTTAGCATTGAATTACATCCGAAAATGCGGCTCAAAAGCGTCGGAAAACATCTGCCCATTCATTTGAATGGGTCTTACGATGTTCTGTGCCGATGGTCATTTTTTTTTACGCGCCGCTGTCGAAAGGCGGCGCGTAAAAAACTGCCTGTCACTTCTTCAGATGTAAATGGAGCCGTTTTCCATGGACTCCATGGAAAACCAGCTTCAATTACTTCCGTAGTGGACGCAGCAAAAGACGCCTGCACATGCCATTACGGCTGAAATTACGGTGCTGTTTTCTCCTGAAAACAGCACAGTAATTTCAGCCGTAACAGACGCTGCCGTGTGAACATACCCTCAGGGCTTAAAATGTCCGGGAAATAGCCCCAATACATATGTGTCCGCCCCAAAAAAAAGTGTGTGTATAGGAGACAGCATAGCATATCTATAGCACTACGACCCTATAAACTATGGATAGGATTAGATACAGTGGCTGAGCAGACAGTATCACACATGATAGGATTAGATACAGTGGCTCAGAAGGCAGTATCACACATGATAGGATTAGATACACAGCTCAGCAGACAGTATCACACATGATAGGATTAGATACAGTGGCCCAGCAGACAGTATCACACATGATAGGATTAGATACAGTGGCTCAGCAGACAGTACCACACATGATAGGATTAGATACAGTGGCTCAGCAGACAGTACCACACATGATAGGATTAGATACAGTGGCTCAGCAGACAGTATCACACATGATAGGATTAGATACAGTGGCTCAGCAGACAGTACCACACATTATAGGATTAGATACAGTGGCTCAGCAGACAGTATCACACATGATAGGATTAGATACAGTGGCTCAGCAGACAGTATCACACATGATCGGATTAGATATAGGGCCCAGCACAGTATCATACATGATTGGATTAGATACACAGCTCAGCAGACTGTATCACACATGATAGGATTAGATACAGGGCCCAGCTCGCTGACATTGCGGCTCCAGCGCTGGACCCAGGAAAGGTAAGAATAATAATTTTGCTTCTTTATGTGTTACTGATTATTTTTGTGTGTTTGTGTTTTTTTTACAGGTTCGGTTGTTGGACTTCGGATACGAGGACTTCAATGACGGCGTTTTTTTTATTCTCAATAAAATGGTTAATGAGGGTTGTGTTTTTATTTCAATAAAAAAAATTTCTATGTGCTTGTATCTTTTTAAACTTTATTATCACCGCCTTAGT
This sequence comes from Rhinoderma darwinii, assembly GCF_050947455.1. Lineage (NCBI taxonomy): Eukaryota > Metazoa > Chordata > Amphibia > Anura > Rhinodermatidae > Rhinoderma > Rhinoderma darwinii. The sequence goes on from NW_027464149.1 coordinate 28,366, forward strand.
AATGGCCGCTGGCTGATTGACAACCTCCATTACTAAGGCGAGGCTTAATGTTAGCCGGTGCAGAGTCTACACTAACCCCCATTATTACCCCGGTACCCACCGCCACCAGGGGTACTGGGAAGAGCCGGGTACAAACCAGTACCCGACCAGCTGTAGTGACGGGCAGGCACCGGGGTGGCCGCAGGCTGGTAGTATTAGGCTGGGGAAGGCCAAAAACAGTGGCCCTTCCCACCCTTGTAATGCTGCCTGCTGCTGCTGTGTTGTATCTGGCTGGTTATGAAAATTGGGGGGGACCCGACATCGTTCTTTCCAATTATTTTTTAAATGACGTGGCGTCCCCCCCATTTTCATAACCAGCCAGATACAATAAAGCAGCAGCAGCCTAGCATCACCAGGGTAGGAAGGGCCACTGTATCTGGCCTTTCCCCTCCTGATAATACCAGCCTGCGGCCACCCCAGTGGCCGACCATCACTACAGATGGTCAGGTACTGGATCGTACCCGGCTCTTCCCAGCACCCCTGGTGGCGGTGGGTACCGGGGTAATAAAGGGGGTTAGTGTTAGCCTCTGCACCGGCTAACACTAAGCCCTGCCTTAGCAATGGATGCTGTCAATCAGCCGGCGGCCATTACTAAGGCGGTAGTAATATAGTTTAAAAAAAACCACAAAGACATAGAAAAAATATTTTATTGAAATAAAAAAAAAAAACACAACCCTCATTAACCATTTTATTAATAAAAAAAAAAGCTGTCATCGAAGTAGTCCTGGAATCCGCCGTAGTCCAACGACCGAACCTGTAAGAAAACACACAAAAAATGATTAGTAACACATGTGTTAGGGTATGTGCACACACACTAATTACGTCCGGAATTGACGGACGTATTTCGGCCGCAAGTACCGGACCGAACACACTGCAGGGAGCCGGGCTCCTAGCATCATAGTTATGTACGACGCTAGGAGTCCCTGCCTCGCTGCCGGACAACTGTCCGGTACTGAAAACATGATTACAGTACAGGACAGTTGTCCCACAGCGAGGCAGGGACTCCTAGCGTCGTACATAAGTACGACGCTAGGAGCCCGGCTCCCTGCAGTGTGTTCGGTCCGGTACTTGCGGCCGAAATACATCCGTCACTTACGGACGTAATTAGTGTCTGTGCACATACCCTAAGGCTTAGATACAGGGCCCATGTGTGATACTGTCTGTGGGACCCTGTATCTAAGCCTACCACAAGGTAGGCTTAGATACAGGGTCCAGCAGACAGTAATCTTATACAGTATAAGATTACTGTGTGCTGGGGCCCTGTATCTAAACCTACAGTGTGGTAGGCTTAGATACAGGGCCCAGCAGACAGGATCACGCATGGGCCATGTATCTAAGCCTACCATGTGATTGGCTTAGATACAGGGCCCAGCAGACAGCATCACACAATCTGTGATCCTGTCTCATGGGCCCCCTAAGCCTGCTACATCGTAGGCTTAGGGGTTGTGCAGTCCCTAAACATTGATGGCCTATCCTCAGGATAGGCCATCAATAGCTGATGTGTCGCCCGGGACCCGCAAATCAGCTGTTTTGAAGGGGCCGCAGCACTCGTACGAGAGCTGCTTCCCCTTCATTTCACTACTCGCCCACACTGTGAATCGCCGAAACCGATTCACAGTGTGACCGGAATGAAGTGACAGGAATGAAGGGGAGCAGCTCTCGTACGAGTGCTGCGGCCCCTTCAAAACAGCTGATTGGCGGGTCCCAGGAGTCGGACCCCGCCAGTCAGGGCTATCTTACCTTCCTCTTCGGCCGCGGCGGGAGTTCTGTAGTCTCGATGCTGTGCGCGGCGGCATAGCGCTGTGACGTCATGCGCTGCGCACAGCGCCTGACGTCAGGACCTCCGCTGCGATCCGGAACCAGGAAGGTAAGTAAAGTATGTTACTATAGTAACAGGGGCCCGCGGCCCGAGTTACTATAGTAACTTTTTATTGATGTGGTGCGGGGGGCCGTGGGCCCCCCTGGCTTCGGGGCCCGGTCGCAATTGCGACCGCTGCGACCCCTATAGCTACGCCAGTGGTCCACGGGCCTCTGTCTCAGTCCTCAGCATCGCGCAGCTGAGAACTGAGTCGGCCAGCAGAGGAACGGGCCCCCTTCCCACGCGGGGCCCTTGTGCAGCTGCACCGGCTGCACATGCGGTATGTCCGCCCCTGGCTCATTATCACTCATGCATTGTCCAACAGGTGTTGAAATAATGGGATTAAAAGGGGAGATCCCTTCAGAAAGACAGAAACAATAGCAAAGACAAAAAACACTTTTGGAATCTGCTTTTAGTCAACACATAAGGAAAGGGTGCACCGGTCCTGGAAATACTGCAATACCAGGTCAATGCGTGGAGTGGACAGAGCAAGCTCTATTTCCATCTCCCTGTTCTAAAAATCCATTTAATATATGGTCCCCAGATAGGGGACGTATCAGATATTAAACTGATAAGAACAGATACTACACTTGATCTTAGCCAAAAGGCCGAGAAGCGATAACCCGAACGGGCCGCGCGTTGCCCGAGCCTGCCCGATACTGCTGTTCAGCCCTTGCAGCGATTCAGCCTACTTCTAGGCAATTCCATGGGGCCCTGCAGGCTCACACACTCACAGCTACACGGGAGGTGAATAAAGGCCGGAGAGGAAGCCAGACAGGATTTGCTTCTTTTGCTTGCACCACAATGCAGTGCTGAAAGAGGAGGAATCTACATAAAAACGCCTTCCTGGCAACGCCCAAATGCCCTGCTGCCATGCAGATAAACACTGGCAGCGGCAGCAAGTGCATGCCCACAGCCACCCCTTGTTCCTTCACACCTTGTATCAGCTGTAATCCAGTCCAGTCCAGTGCTGCCTGCTGAGCAGCACTGACCAACACTGCCTGGGCCCAGGCTTTTATCTCTGAGGCCCCATTATGATGTCAGAAAGCTGGCTCTGGAATCCTGAGGGCTCCACTATGACACGTGCAAAGTTCCGTCTGAACTTTATATAAGACGGTGAGGCTCAGTCAGTCACTCAGTGTTGCCTGAGAGGGCAACACTGCAACAGCCGGCCGCCAGGCTGTCTTTTTTTTGCACAGCTAGTTGCCTCCAGGAGGCCACAAGAGGGAGACAAGGGACTGCAAAATGGAAAATAGGCATCCACCAACTTTACAGACAACTTCTCCTTGCTCCTACAACCTCCATCCTTGCACAGTTTGTTATTCTTCTAGGTAACATAGTAACAAATCCAAATTGCTGCTCTCTTTGTAGGCAAGCAAGGCTTTGTTGCAACTGCAATTCTTACTTCTTCTTGAAATGTAGGGACGACAGTACATTCCATCACATCCATCTAGTGTACACAGGTAGGTCCATTGTGGCGGGCAGGCGAGCGGGCGGGCTGCTTTATTGGCTGTTTGCTGTTCCCCTACTCCACTCCACTATTTGACTGTTGTGCTGCATCAATCAATCAATCAATCAATCAATCAATCAATCAATCAATCAATCAATCAATCAATCAGTGGCTGGCTCAGGTGCAGCTCTTTAACTTACCTAAAAGGGAGGGCGGAGAGAAGACAAGGAAGGTGAATGAGGTGTTCCAATGTGAAATGCCGGAAACACAGAAACACAGACGACACACAACAAGAGGTGGCAATCTATTCATTAATTGCATTTAATCAATGAGCTCATTATCACTCATGCATTGTCCAACAGGTGTTGAAATAATGGGATTAAAAGGGGAGATCCCTTCAGAAAGACAGAAACAATAGCAAAGACAAAAAACACTTTTGGAATCTGCTTTTAGTCAACACATAAGGAAAGGGTGCACCGGTCCTGGAAATACTGCAATACCAGGTCAATGCGTGGAGTGGACAGAGCAAGCTCTATTTCCATCTCCCTGTTCTAAAAATCCATTTAATATATGGTCCCCAGATAGGGGACGTATCAGATATTAAACTGATAAGAACAGATACTACACTTGATCTTAGCCAAAAGGCCGAGAAGCGATAACCCGAACGGGCCGCGCGTTGCCCGAGCCTGCCCGATACTGCTGTTCAGCCCTTGCAGCGATTCAGCCTACTTCTAGGCAATTCCATGGGGCCCTGCAGGCTCACACACTCACAGCTACACGGGAGGTGAATAAAGGCCGGAGAGGAAGCCAGACAGGATTTGCTTCTTTTGCTTGCACCACAATGCAGTGCTGAAAGAGGAGGAATCTACATAAAAACGCCTTCCTGGCAACGCCCAAATGCCCTGCTGCCATGCAGATAAACACTGGCAGCGGCAGCAAGTGCATGCCCACAGCCACCCCTTGTTCCTTCACACCTTGTATCAGCTGTAATCCAGTCCAGTCCAGTGCTGCCTGCTGAGCAGCACTGACCAACACTGCCTGGGCCCAGGCTTTTATCTCTGAGGCCCCATTATGATGTCAGAAAGCTGGCTCTGGAATCCTGAGGGCTCCACTATGACACGTGCAAAGTTCCGTCTGAACTTTATATAAGACGGTGAGGCTCAGTCAGTCACTCAGTGTTGCCTGAGAGGGCAACACTGCAACAGCCGGCCGCCAGGCTGTCTTTTTTTTGCACAGCTAGTTGCCTCCAGGAGGCCACAAGAGGGAGACAAGGGACTGCAAAATGGAAAATAGGCATCCACCAACTTTACAGACAACTTCTCCTTGCTCCTACAACCTCCATCCTTGCACAGTTTGTTATTCTTCTAGGTAACATAGTAACAAATCCAAATTGCTGCTCTCTTTGTAGGCAAGCAAGGCTTTGTTGCAACTGCAATTCTTACTTCTTCTTGAAATGTAGGGACGACAGTACATTCCATCACATCCATCTAGTGTACACAGGTAGGTCCATTGTGGCGGGCAGGCGAGCGGGCGGGCTGCTTTATTGGCTGTTTGCTGTTCCCCTACTCCACTCCACTATTTGACTGTTGTGCTGCATCAATCAATCAATCAATCAATCAATCAATCAATCAATCAATCAATCAATCAGTGGCTGGCTCAGGTGCAGCTCTTTAACTTACCTAAAAGGGAGGGCGGAGAGAAGACAAGGAAGGTGAATGAGGTGTTCCAATGTGAAATGCCGGAAACACAGAAACACAGACGACACACAACAAGAGGTGGCAATCTATTCATTAATTGCATTTAATCAATGAGCTCATTATCACTCATGCATTGTCCAACAGGTGTTGAAATAATGGGATTAAAAGGGGAGATCCCTTCAGAAAGACAGAAACAATAGCAAAGACAAAAAACACTTTTGGAATCTGCTTTTAGTCAACACATAAGGAAAGGGTGCACCGGTCCTGGAAATACTGCAATAACAGGTCAATGCGTGGAGTGGACAGAGCAAGCTCTATTTCCATCTCCCTGTTCTAAAAATCCATTTAATATATGGTCCCCAGATAGGGGACGTATCAGATATTAAACTGATAAGAACAGATACTACACTTGATCTTAGCCAAAAGGCCGAGAAGCGATAACCCGAACGGGCCGCGCGTTGCCCGAGCCTGCCCGATACTGCTGTTCAGCCCTTGCAGCGATTCAGCCTACTTCTAGGCAATTCCATGGGGCCCTGCAGGCTCACACACTCACAGCTACACGGGAGGTGAATAAAGGCCGGAGAGGAAGCCAGACAGGATTTGCTTCTTTTGCTTGCACCACAATGCAGTGCTGAAAGAGGAGGAATCTACATAAAAACGCCTTCCTGGCAACGCCCAAATGCCCTGCTGCCATGCAGATAAACACTGGCAGCGGCAGCAAGTGCATGCCCACAGCCACCCCTTGTTCCTTCACACCTTGTATCAGCTGTAATCCAGTCCAGTCCAGTGCTGCCTGCTGAGCAGCACTGACCAACACTGCCTGGGCCCAGGCTTTTATCTCTGAGGCCCCATTATGATGTCAGAAAGCTGGCTCTGGAATCCTGAGGGCTCCACTATGACACGTGCAAAGTTCCGTCTGAACTTTATATAAGACGGTGAGGCTCAGTCAGTCACTCAGTGTTGCCTGAGAGGGCAACACTGCAACAGCCGGCCGCCAGGCTGTCTTTTTTTTGCACAGCTAGTTGCCTCCAGGAGGCCACAAGAGGGAGACAAGGGACTGCAAAATGGAAAATAGGCATCCACCAACTTTACAGACAACTTCTCCTTGCTCCTACAACCTCCATCCTTGCACAGTTTGTTATTCTTCTAGGTAACATAGTAACAAATCCAAATTGCTGCTCTCTTTGTAGGCAAGCAAGGCTTTGTTGCAACTGCAATTCTTACTTCTTCTTGAAATGTAGGGACGACAGTACATTCCATCACATCCATCTAGTGTACACAGGTAGGTCCATTGTGGCGGGCAGGCGAGCGGGCGGGCTGCTTTATTGGCTGTTTGCTGTTCCCCTACTCCACTCCACTATTTGACTGTTGTGCTGCATCAATCAATCAATCAATCAATCAATCAATCAATCAATCAATCAATCAATCAATCAGTGGCTGGCTCAGGTGCAGCTCTTTAACTTACCTAAAAGGGAGGGCGGAGAGAAGACAAGGAAGGTGAATGAGGTGTTCCAATGTGAAATGCCGGAAACACAGAAACACAGACGACACACAACAAGAGGTGGCAATCTATTCATTAATTGCATTTAATCAATGAGCTCATTATCACTCATGCATTGTCCAACAGGTGTTGAAATAATGGGATTAAAAGGGGAGATCCCTTCAGAAAGACAGAAACAATAGCAAAGACAAAAAACACTTTTGGAATCTGCTTTTAGTCAACACATAAGGAAAGGGTGCACCGGTCCTGGAAATACTGCAATACCAGGTCAATGCGTGGAGTGGACAGAGCAAGCTCTATTTCCATCTCCCTGTTCTAAAAATCCATTTAATATATGGTCCCCAGATAGGGGACGTATCAGATATTAAACTGATAAGAACAGATACTACACTTGATCTTAGCCAAAAGGCCGAGAAGCGATAACCCGAACGGGCCGTGCGTTGCCCGAGCCTGCCCGATACTGCTGTTCAGCCCTTGCAGCGATTCAGCCTACTTCTAGGCAATTCCATGGGGCCCTGCAGGCTCACACACTCACAGCTACACGGGAGGTGAATAAAGGCCGGAGAGGAAGCCAGACAGGATTTGCTTCTTTTGCTTGCACCACAATGCAGTGCTGAAAGAGGAGGAATCTACATAAAAACGCCTTCCTGGCAACGCCCAAATGCCCTGCTGCCATGCAGATAAACACTGGCAGCGGCAGCAAGTGCATGCCCACAGCCACCCCTTGTTCCTTCACACCTTGTATCAGCTGTAATCCAGTCCAGTCCAGTGCTGCCTGCTGAGCAGCACTGACCAACACTGCCTGGGCCCAGGCTTTTATCTCTGAGGCCCCATTATGATGTCAGAAAGCTGGCTCTGGAATCCTGAGGGCTCCACTATGACACGTGCAAAGTTCCGTCTGAACTTTATATAAGACGGTGAGGCTCAGTCAGTCACTCAGTGTTGCCTGAGAGGGCAACACTGCAACAGCCGGCCGCCAGGCTGTCTTTTTTTTGCACAGCTAGTTGCCTCCAGGAGGCCACAAGAGGGAGACAAGGGACTGCAAAATGGAAAATAGGCATCCACCAACTTTACAGACAACTTCTCCTTGCTCCTACAACCTCCATCCTTGCACAGTTTGTTATTCTTCTAGGTAACATAGTAACAAATCCAAATTGCTGCTCTCTTTGTAGGCAAGCAAGGCTTTGTTGCAACTGCAATTCTTACTTCTTCTTGAAATGTAGGGACGACAGTACATTCCATCACATCCATCTAGTGTACACAGGTAGGTCCATTGTGGCGGGCAGGCGAGCGGGCGGGCTGCTTTATTGGCTGTTTGCTGTTCCCCTACTCCACTCCACTATTTGACTGTTGTGCTGCATCAATCAATCAATCAATCAATCAATCAATCAATCAATCAATCAATCAGTGGCTGGCTCAGGTGCAGCTCTTTAACTTACCTAAAAGGGAGGGCGGAGAGAAGACAAGGAAGGTGAATGAGGTGTTCCAATGTGAAATGCCGGAAACACAGAAACACAGACGACACACAACAAGAGGTGGCAATCTATTCATTAATTGCATTTAATCAATGAGCTCATTATCACTCATGCATTGTCCAACAGGTGTTGAAATAATGGGATTAAAAGGGGAGATCCCTTCAGAAAGACAGAAACAATAGCAAAGACAAAAAACACTTTTGGAATCTGCTTTTAGTCAACACATAAGGAAAGGGTGCACCGGTCCTGGAAATACTGCAATACCAGGTCAATGCGTGGAGTGGACAGAGCAAGCTCTATTTCCATCTCCCTGTTCTAAAAATCCATTTAATATATGGTCCCCAGATAGGGGACGTATCAGATATTAAACTGATAAGAACAGATACTACACTTGATCTTAGCCAAAAGGCCGAGAAGCGATAACCCGAACGGGCCGCGCGTTGCCCGAGCCTGCCCGATACTGCTGTTCAGCCCTTGCAGCGATTCAGCCTACTTCTAGGCAATTCCATGGGGCCCTGCAGGCTCACACACTCACAGCTACACGGGAGGTGAATAAAGGCCGGAGAGGAAGCCAGACAGGATTTGCTTCTTTTGCTTGCACCACAATGCAGTGCTGAAAGAGGAGGAATCTACATAAAAACGCCTTCCTGGCAACGCCCAAATGCCCTGCTGCCATGCAGATAAACACTGGCAGCGGCAGCAAGTGCATGCCCACAGCCACCCCTTGTTCCTTCACACCTTGTATCAGCTGTAATCCAGTCCAGTCCAGTGCTGCCTGCTGAGCAGCACTGACCAACACTGCCTGGGCCCAGGCTTTTATCTCTGAGGCCCCATTATGATGTCAGAAAGCTGGCTCTGGAATCCTGAGGGCTCCACTATGACACGTGCAAAGTTCCGTCTGAACTTTATATAAGACGGTGAGGCTCAGTCAGTCACTCAGTGTTGCCTGAGAGGGCAACACTGCAACAGCCGGCCGCCAGGCTGTCTTTTTTTTGCACAGCTAGTTGCCTCCAGGAGGCCACAAGAGGGAGACAAGGGACTGCAAAATGGAAAATAGGCATCCACCAACTTTACAGACAACTTCTCCTTGCTCCTACAACCTCCATCCTTGCACAGTTTGTTATTCTTCTAGGTAACATAGTAACAAATCCAAATTGCTGCTCTCTTTGTAGGCAAGCAAGGCTTTGTTGCAACTGCAATTCTTACTTCTTCTTGAAATGTAGGGACGACAGTACATTCCATCACATCCATCTAGTGTACACAGGTAGGTCCATTGTGGCGGGCAGGCGAGCGGGCGGGCTGCTTTATTGGCTGTTTGCTGTTCCCCTACTCCACTCCACTATTTGACTGTTGTGCTGCATCAATCAATCAATCAATCAATCAATCAATCAATCAATCAATCAATCAATCAATCAGTGGCTGACTCAGGTGCAGCTCTTTAACTTACCTAAAAGGGAGGGCGGAGAGAAGACAAGGAAGGTGAATGAGGTGTTCCAATGTGAAATGCCGGAAACACAGAAACACAGACGACACACAACAAGAGGTGGCAATCTATTCATTAATTGCATTTAATCAATGAGCTCATTATCACTCATGCATTGTCCAACAGGTGTTGAAATAATGGGATTAAAAGGGGAGATCCCTTCAGAAAGACAGAAACAATAGCAAAGACAAAAAACACTTTTGGAATCTGCTTTTAGTCAACACATAAGGAAAGGGTGCACCGGTCCTGGAAATACTGCAATACCAGGTCAATGCGTGGAGTGGACAGAGCAAGCTCTATTTCCATCTCCCTGTTCTAAAAATCCATTTAATATATGGTCCCCAGATAGGGGACGTATCAGATATTAAACTGATAAGAACAGATACTACACTTGATCTTAGCCAAAAGGCCGAGAAGCGATAACCCGAACGGGCCGTGCGTTGCCCGAGCCTGCCCGATACTGCTGTTCAGCCCTTGCAGCGATTCAGCCTACTTCTAGGCAATTCCATGGGGCCCTGCAGGCTCACACACTCACAGCTACACGGGAGGTGAATAAAGGCCGGAGAGGAAGCCAGACAGGATTTGCTTCTTTTGCTTGCACCACAATGCAGTGCTGAAAGAGGAGGAATCTACATAAAAACGCCTTCCTGGCAACGCCCAAATGCCCTGCTGCCATGCAGATAAACACTGGCAGCGGCAGCAAGTGCATGCCCACAGCCACCCCTTGTTCCTTCACACCTTGTATCAGCTGTAATCCAGTCCAGTCCAGTGCTGCCTGCTGAGCAGCACTGACCAACACTGCCTGGGCCCAGGCTTTTATCTCTGAGGCCCCATTATGATGTCAGAAAGCTGGCTCTGGAATCCTGAGGGCTCCACTATGACACGTGCAAAGTTCCGTCTGAACTTTATATAAGACGGTGAGGCTCAGTCAGTCACTCAGTGTTGCCTGAGAGGGCAACACTGCAACAGCCGGCCGCCAGGCTGTCTTTTTTTTGCACAGCTAGTTGCCTCCAGGAGGCCACAAGAGGGAGACAAGGGACTGCAAAATGGAAAATAGGCATCCACCAACTTTACAGACAACTTCTCCTTGCTCCTACAACCTCCATCCTTGCACAGTTTGTTATTCTTCTAGGTAACATAGTAACAAATCCAAATTGCTGCTCTCTTTGTAGGCAAGCAAGGCTTTGTTGCAACTGCAATTCTTACTTCTTCTTGAAATGTAGGGACGACAGTACATTCCATCACATCCATCTAGTGTACACAGGTAATGTCCATTGTGGCGGGCAGGCGAGCGGGCGGGCTGCTTTATTGGCTGTTTGCTGTTCCCCTACTCCACTCCACTATTTGACTGTTGTGCTGCATCAATCAATCAATCAATCAATCAATCAATCAATCAATCAGTGGCTGGCTCAGGTGCAGCTCTTTAACTTACCTAAAAGGGAGGGCGGAGAGAAGACAAGGAAGGTGAATGAGGTGTTCCAATGTGAAATGCCGGAAACACAGAAACACAGACGACACACAACAAGAGGTGGCAATCTATTCATTAATTGCATTTAATCAATGAGCTCATTATCACTCATGCATTGTCCAACAGGTGTTGAAATAATGGGATTAAAAGGGGAGATCCCTTCAGAAAGACAGAAACAATAGCAAAGACAAAAAACACTTTTGGAATCTGCTTTTAGTCAACACATAAGGAAAGGGTGCACCGGTCCTGGAAATACTGCAATACCAGGTCAATGCGTGGAGTGGACAGAGCAAGCTCTATTTCCATCTCCCTGTTCTAAAAATCCATTTAATATATGGTCCCCAGATAGGGGACGTATCAGATATTAAACTGATAAGAACAGATACTACACTTGATCTTAGCCAAAAGGCCGAGAAGCGATAACCCGAACGGGCCGCGCGTTGCCCGAGCCTGCCCGATACTGCTGTTCAGCCCTTGCAGCGATTCAGCCTACTTCTAGGCAATTCCATGGGGCCCTGCAGGCTCACACACTCACAGCTACACGGGAGGTGAATAAAGGCCGGAGAGGAAGCCAGACAGGATTTGCTTCTTTTGCTTGCACCACAATGCAGTGCTGAAAGAGGAGGAATCTACATAAAAACGCCTTCCTGGCAACGCCCAAATGCCCTGCTGCCATGCAGATAAACACTGGCAGCGGCAGCAAGTGCATGCCCACAGCCACCCCTTGTTCCTTCACACCTTGTATCAGCTGTAATCCAGTCCAGTCCAGTGCTGCCTGCTGAGCAGCACTGACCAACACTGCCTGGGCCCAGGCTTTTATCTCTGAGGCCCCATTATGATGTCAGAAAGCTGGCTCTGGAATCCTGAGGGCTCCACTATGACACGTGCAAAGTTCCGTCTGAACTTTATATAAGACGGTGAGGCTCAGTCAGTCACTCAGTGTTGCCTGAGAGGGCAACACTGCAACAGCCGGCCGCCAGGCTGTCTTTTTTTTGCACAGCTAGTTGCCTCCAGGAGGCCACAAGAGGGAGACAAGGGACTGCAAAATGGAAAATAGGCATCCACCAACTTTACAGACAACTTCTCCTTGCTCCTACAACCTCCATCCTTGCACAGTTTGTTATTCTTCTAGGTAACATAGTAACAAATCCAAATTGCTGCTCTCTTTGTAGGCAAGCAAGGCTTTGTTGCAACTGCAATTCTTACTTCTTCTTGAAATGTAGGGACGACAGTACATTCCATCACATCCATCTAGTGTACACAGGTAGGTCCATTGTGGCGGGCAGGCGAGCGGGCGGGCTGCTTTATTGGCTGTTTGCTGTTCCCCTACTCCACTCCACTATTTGACTGTTGTGCTGCATCAATCAATCAATCAATCAATCAATCAATCAATCAATCAATCAATCAGTGGCTGGCTCAGGTGCAGCTCTTTAACTTACCTAAAAGGGAGGGCGGAGAGAAGACAAGGAAGGTGAATGAGGTGTTCCAATGTGAAATGCCGGAAACACAGAAACACAGACGACACACAACAAGAGGTGGCAATCTATTCATTAATTGCATTTAATCAATGAGCTCATTATCACTCATGCATTGTCCAACAGGTGTTGAAATAATGGGATTAAAAGGGGAGATCCCTTCAGAAAGACAGAAACAATAGCAAAGACAAAAAACACTTTTGGAATCTGCTTTTAGTCAACACATAAGGAAAGGGTGCACCGGTCCTGGAAATACTGCAATACCAGGTCAATGCGTGGAGTGGACAGAGCAAGCTCTATTTCCATCTCCCTGTTCTAAAAATCCATTTAATATATGGTCCCCAGATAGGGGACGTATCAGATATTAAACTGATAAGAACAGATACTACACTTGATCTTAGCCAAAAGGCCGAGAAGCGATAACCCGAACGGGCCGCGCGTTGCCCGAGCCTGCCCGATACTGCTGTTCAGCCCTTGCAGCGATTCAGCCTACTTCTAGGCAATTCCATGGGGCCCTGCAGGCTCACACACTCACAGCTACACGGGAGGTGAATAAAGGCCGGAGAGGAAGCCAGACAGGATTTGCTTCTTTTGCTTGCACCACAATGCAGTGCTGAAAGAGGAGGAATCTACATAAAAACGCCTTCCTGGCAACGCCCAAATGCCCTGCTGCCATGCAGATAAACACTGGCAGCGGCAGCAAGTGCATGCCCACAGCCACCCCTTGTTCCTTCACACCTTGTATCAGCTGTAATCCAGTCCAGTCCAGTGCTGCCTGCTGAGCAGCACTGACCAACACTGCCTGGGCCCAGGCTTTTATCTCTGAGGCCCCATTATGATGTCAGAAAGCTGGCTCTGGAATCCTGAGGGCTCCACTATGACACGTGCAAAGTTCCGTCTGAACTTTATATAAGACGGTGAGGCTCAGTCAGTCACTCAGTGTTGCCTGAGAGGGCAACACCGCAACAGCCGGCCGCCAGGCTGTCTTTTTTTTGCACAGCTAGTTGCCTCCAGGAGGCCACAAGAGGGAGACAAGGGACTGCAAAATGGAAAATAGGCATCCACCAACTTTACAGACAACTTCTCCTTGCTCCTACAACCTCCATCCTTGCACAGTTTGTTATTCTTCTAGGTAACATAGTAACAAATCCAAATTGCTGCTCTCTTTGTAGGCAAGCAAGGCTTTGTTGCAACTGCAATTCTTACTTCTTCTTGAAATGTAGGGACGACAGTACATTCCATCACATCCATCTAGTGTACACAGGTAGGTCCATTGTGGCGGGCAGGCGAGCGGGCGGGCTGCTTTATTGGCTGTTTGCTGTTCCCCTACTCCACTCCACTATTTGACTGTTGTGCTGCATCAATCAATCAATCAATCAATCAATCAATCAATCAATCAATCAATCAATCAATCAATCAATCAGTGGCTGACTCAGGTGCAGCTCTTTAACTTACCTAAAAGGGAGGGCGGAGAGAAGACAAGGAAGGTGAATGAGGTGTTCCAATGTGAAATGCCGGAAACACAGAAACACAGACGACACACAACAAGAGGTGGCAATCTATTCATTAATTGCATTTAATCAATGAGCTCATTATCACTCATGCATTGTCCAACAGGTGTTGAAATAATGGGATTAAAAGGGGAGATCCCTTCAGAAAGACAGAAACAATAGCAAAGACAAAAAACACTTTTGGAATCTGCTTTTAGTCAACACATAAGGAAAGGGTGCACCGGTCCTGGAAATACTGCAATACCAGGTCAATGCGTGGAGTGGACAGAGCAAGCTCTATTTCCATCTCCCTGTTCTAAAAATCCATTTAATATATGGTCCCCAGATAGGGGACGTATCAGATATTAAACTGATAAGAACAGATACTACACTTGATCTTAGCCAAAAGGCCGAGAAGCGATAACCCGAACGGGCCGCGCGTTGCCCGAGCCTGCCCGATACTGCTGTTCAGCCCTTGCAGCGATTCAGCCTACTTCTAGGCAATTCCATGGGGCCCTGCAGGCTCACACACTCACAGCTACACGGGAGGTGAATAAAGGCCGGAGAGGAAGCCAGACAGGATTTGCTTCTTTTGCTTGCACCACAATGCAGTGCTGAAAGAGGAGGAATCTACATAAAAACGCCTTCCTGGCAACGCCCAAATGCCCTGCTGCCATGCAGATAAACACTGGCAGCGGCAGCAAGTGCATGCCCACAGCCACCCCTTGTTCCTTCACACCTTGTATCAGCTGTAATCCAGTCCAGTCCAGTGCTGCCTGCTGAGCAGCACTGACCAACACTGCCTGGGCCCAGGCTTTTATCTCTGAGGCCCCATTATGATGTCAGAAAGCTGGCTCTGGAATCCTGAGGGCTCCACTATGACACGTGCAAAGTTCCGTCTGAACTTTATATAAGACGGTGAGGCTCAGTCAGTCACTCAGTGTTGCCTGAGAGGGCAACACTGCAACAGCCGGCCGCCAGGCTGTCTTTTTTTTGCACAGCTAGTTGCCTCCAGGAGGCCACAAGAGGGAGACAAGGGACTGCAAAATGGAAAATAGGCATCCACCAACTTTACAGACAACTTCTCCTTGCTCCTACAACCTCCATCCTTGCACAGTTTGTTATTCTTCTAGGTAACATAGTAACAAATCCAAATTGCTGCTCTCTTTGTAGGCAAGCAAGGCTTTGTTGCAACTGCAATTCTTACTTCTTCTTGAAATGTAGGGACGACAGTACATTCCATCACATCCATCTAGTGTACACAGGTAGGTCCATTGTGGCGGGCAGGCGAGCGGGCGGGCTGCTTTATTGGCTGTTTGCTGTTCCCCTACTCCACTCCACTATTTGACTGTTGTGCTGCATCAATCAATCAATCAATCAATCAATCAATCAATCAATCAATCAGTGGCTGGCTCAGGTGCAGCTCTTTAACTTACCTAAAAGGGAGGGCGGAGAGAAGACAAGGAAGGTGAATGAGGTGTTCCAATGTGAAATGCCGGAAACACAGAAACACAGACGACACACAACAAGAGGTGGCAATCTATTCATTAATTGCATTTAATCAATGAGCTCATTATCACTCATGCATTGTCCAACAGGTGTTGAAATAATGGGATTAAAAGGGGAGATCCCTTCAGAAAGACAGAAACAATAGCAAAGACAAAAAACACTTTTGGAATCTGCTTTTAGTCAACACATAAGGAAAGGGTGCACCGGTCCTGGAAATACTGCAATACCAGGTCAATGCGTGGAGTGGACAGAGCAAGCTCTATTTCCATCTCCCTGTTCTAAAAATCCATTTAATATATGGTCCCCAGATAGGGGACGTATCAGATATTAAACTGATAAGAACAGATACTACACTTGATCTTAGCCAAAAGGCCGAGAAGCGATAACCCGAACGGGCCGCGCGTTGCCCGAGCCTGCCCGATACTGCTGTTCAGCCCTTGCAGCGATTCAGCCTACTTCTAGGCAATTCCATGGGGCCCTGCAGGCTCACACACTCACAGCTACACGGGAGGTGAATAAAGGCCGGAGAGGAAGCCAGACAGGATTTGCTTCTTTTGCTTGCACCACAATGCAGTGCTGAAAGAGGAGGAATCTACATAAAAACGCCTTCCTGGCAACGCCCAAATGCCCTGCTGCCATGCAGATAAACACTGGCAGCGGCAGCAAGTGCATGCCCACAGCCACCCCTTGTTCCTTCACACCTTGTATCAGCTGTAATCCAGTCCAGTCCAGTGCTGCCTGCTGAGCAGCACTGACCAACACTGCCTGGGCCCAGGCTTTTATCTCTGAGGCCCCATTATGATGTCAGAAAGCTGGCTCTGGAATCCTGAGGGCTCCACTATGACACGTGCAAAGTTCCGTCTGAACTTTATATAAGACGGTGAGGCTCAGTCAGTCACTCAGTGTTGCCTGAGAGGGCAACACTGCAACAGCCGGCCGCCAGGCTGTCTTTTTTTTGCACAGCTAGTTGCCTCCAGGAGGCCACAAGAGGGAGACAAGGGACTGCAAAATGGAAAATAGGCATCCACCAACTTTACAGACAACTTCTCCTTGCTCCTACAACCTCCATCCTTGCACAGTTTGTTATTCTTCTAGGTAACATAGTAACAAATCCAAATTGCTGCTCTCTTTGTAGGCAAGCAAGGCTTTGTTGCAACTGCAATTCTTACTTCTTCTTGAAATGTAGGGACGACAGTACATTCCATCACATCCATCTAGTGTACACAGGTAGGTCCATTGTGGCGGGCAGGCGAGCGGGCGGGCTGCTTTATTGGCTGTTTGCTGTTCCCCTACTCCACTCCACTATTTGACTGTTGTGCTGCATCAATCAATCAATCAATCAATCAATCAATCAATCAATCAATCAATCAATCAATCAGTGGCTGACTCAGGTGCAGCTCTTTAACTTACCTAAAAGGGAGGGCGGAGAGAAGACAAGGAAGGTGAATGAGGTGTTCCAATGTGAAATGCCGGAAACACAGAAACACAGACGACACACAACAAGAGGTGGCAATCTATTCATTAATTGCATTTAATCAATGAGCTCATTATCACTCATGCATTGTCCAACAGGTGTTGAAATAATGGGATTAAAAGGGGAGATCCCTTCAGAAAGACAGAAACAATAGCAAAGACAAAAAACACTTTTGGAATCTGCTTTTAGTCAACACATAAGGAAAGGGTGCACCGGTCCTGGAAATACTGCAATACCAGGTCAATGCGTGGAGTGGACAGAGCAAGCTCTATTTCCATCTCCCTGTTCTAAAAATCCATTTAATATATGGTCCCCAGATAGGGGACGTATCAGATATTAAACTGATAAGAACAGATACTACACTTGATCTTAGCCAAAAGGCCGAGAAGCGATAACCCGAACGGGCCGCGCGTTGCCCGAGCCTGCCCGATACTGCTGTTCAGCCCTTGCAGCGATTCAGCCTACTTCTAGGCAATTCCATGGGGCCCTGCAGGCTCACACACTCACAGCTACACGGGAGGTGAATAAAGGCCGGAGAGGAAGCCAGACAGGATTTGCTTCTTTTGCTTGCACCACAATGCAGTGCTGAAAGAGGAGGAATCTACATAAAAACGCCTTCCTGGCAACGCCCAAATGCCCTGCTGCCATGCAGATAAACACTGGCAGCGGCAGCAAGTGCATGCCCACAGCCACCCCTTGTTCCTTCACACCTTGTATCAGCTGTAATCCAGTCCAGTCCAGTGCTGCCTGCTGAGCAGCACTGACCAACACTGCCTGGGCCCAGGCTTTTATCTCTGAGGCCCCATTATGATGTCAGAAAGCTGGCTCTGGAATCCTGAGGGCTCCACTATGACACGTGCAAAGTTCCGTCTGAACTTTATATAAGACGGTGAGGCTCAGTCAGTCACTCAGTGTTGCCTGAGAGGGCAACACTGCAACAGCCGGCCGCCAGGCTGTCTTTTTTTTGCACAGCTAGTTGCCTCCAGGAGGCCACAAGAGGGAGACAAGGGACTGCAAAATGGAAAATAGGCATCCACCAACTTTACAGACAACTTCTCCTTGCTCCTACAACCTCCATCCTTGCACAGTTTGTTATTCTTCTAGGTAACATAGTAACAAATCCAAATTGCTGCTCTCTTTGTAGGCAAGCAAGGCTTTGTTGCAACTGCAATTCTTACTTCTTCTTGAAATGTAGGGACGACAGTACATTCCATCACATCCATCTAGTGTACACAGGTAGGTCCATTGTGGCGGGCAGGCGAGCGGGCGGGCTGCTTTATTGGCTGTTTGCTGTTCCCCTACTCCACTCCACTATTTGACTGTTGTGCTGCATCAATCAATCAATCAATCAATCAATCAATCAATCAATCAATCAATCAATCAATCAGTGGCTGGCTCAGGTGCAGCTCTTTAACTTACCTAAAAGGGAGGGCGGAGAGAAGACAAGGAAGGTGAATGAGGTGTTCCAATGTGAAATGCCGGAAACACAGAAACACAGACGACACACAACAAGAGGTGGCAATCTATTCATTAATTGCATTTAATCAATGAGCTCATTATCACTCATGCATTGTCCAACAGGTGTTGAAATAATGGGATTAAAAGGGGAGATCCCTTCAGAAAGACAGAAACAATAGCAAAGACAAAAAACACTTTTGGAATCTGCTTTTAGTCAACACATAAGGAAAGGGTGCACCGGTCCTGGAAATACTGCAATACCAGGTCAATGCGTGGAGTGGACAGAGCAAGCTCTATTTCCATCTCCCTGTTCTAAAAATCCATTTAATATATGGTCCCCAGATAGGGGACGTATCAGATATTAAACTGATAAGAACAGATACTACACTTGATCTTAGCCAAAAGGCCGAGAAGCGATAACCCGAACGGGCCGCGCGTTGCCCGAGCCTGCCCGATACTGCTGTTCAGCCCTTGCAGCGATTCAGCCTACTTCTAGGCAATTCCATGGGGCCCTGCAGGCTCACACACTCACAGCTACACGGGAGGTGAATAAAGGCCGGAGAGGAAGCCAGACAGGATTTGCTTCTTTTGCTTGCACCACAATGCAGTGCTGAAAGAGGAGGAATCTACATAAAAACGCCTTCCTGGCAACGCCCAAATGCCCTGCTGCCATGCAGATAAACACTGGCAGCGGCAGCAAGTGCATGCCCACAGCCACCCCTTGTTCCTTCACACCTTGTATCAGCTGTAATCCAGTCCAGTCCAGTGCTGCCTGCTGAGCAGCACTGACCAACACTGCCTGGGCCCAGGCTTTTATCTCTGAGGCCCCATTATGATGTCAGAAAGCTGGCTCTGGAATCCTGAGGGCTCCACTATGACACGTGCAAAGTTCCGTCTGAACTTTATATAAGACGGTGAGGCTCAGTCAGTCACTCAGTGTTGCCTGAGAGGGCAACACTGCAACAGCCGGCCGCCAGGCTGTCTTTTTTTTGCACAGCTAGTTGCCTCCAGGAGGCCACAAGAGGGAGACAAGGGACTGCAAAATGGAAAATAGGCATCCACCAACTTTACAGACAACTTCTCCTTGCTCCTACAACCTCCATCCTTGCACAGTTTGTTATTCTTCTAGGTAACATAGTAACAAATCCAAATTGCTGCTCTCTTTGTAGGCAAGCAAGGCTTTGTTGCAACTGCAATTCTTACTTCTTCTTGAAATGTAGGGACGACAGTACATTCCATCACATCCATCTAGTGTACACAGGTAGGTCCATTGTGGCGGGCAGGCGAGCGGGCGGGCTGCTTTATTGGCTGTTTGCTGTTCCCCTACTCCACTCCACTATTTGACTGTTGTGCTGCATCAATCAATCAATCAATCAATCAATCAATCAATCAATCAATCAATCAATCAATCAATCAATCAGTGGCTGGCTCAGGTGCAGCTCTTTAACTTACCTAAAAGGGAGGGCGGAGAGAAGACAAGGAAGGTGAATGAGGTGTTCCAATGTGAAATGCCGGAAACACAGAAACACAGACGACACACAACAAGAGGTGGCAATCTATTCATTAATTGCATTTAATCAATGAGCTCATTATCACTCATGCATTGTCCAACAGGTGTTGAAATAATGGGATTAAAAGGGGAGATCCCTTCAGAAAGACAGAAACAATAGCAAAGACAAAAAACACTTTTGGAATCTGCTTTTAGTCAACACATAAGGAAAGGGTGCACCGGTCCTGGAAATACTGCAATACCAGGTCAATGCGTGGAGTGGACAGAGCAAGCTCTATTTCCATCTCCCTGTTCTAAAAATCCATTTAATATATGGTCCCCAGATAGGGGACGTATCAGATATTAAACTGATAAGAAAAGATACTACACTTGATCTTAGCCAAAAGGCCGAGAAGCGATAACCCGAACGGGCCGCGCGTTGCCCGAGCCTGCCCGATACTGCTGTTCAGCCCTTGCAGCGATTCAGCCTACTTCTAGGCAATTCCATGGGGCCCTGCAGGCTCACACACTCACAGCTACACGGGAGGTGAATAAAGGCCGGAGAGGAAGCCAGACAGGATTTGCTTCTTTTGCTTGCACCACAATGCAGTGCTGAAAGAGGAGGAATCTACATAAAAACGCCTTCCTGGCAACGCCCAAATGCCCTGCTGCCATGCAGATAAACACTGGCAGCGGCAGCAAGTGCATGCCCACAGCCACCCCTTGTTCCTTCACACCTTGTATCAGCTGTAATCCAGTCCAGTCCAGTGCTGCCTGCTGAGCAGCACTGACCAACACTGCCTGGGCCCAGGCTTTTATCTCTGAGGCCCCATTATGATGTCAGAAAGCTGGCTCTGGAATCCTGAGGGCTCCACTATGACACGTGCAAAGTTCCGTCTGAACTTTATATAAGACGGTGAGGCTCAGTCAGTCACTCAGTGTTGCCTGAGAGGGCAACACTGCAACAGCCGGCCGCCAGGCTGTCTTTTTTTTGCACAGCTAGTTGCCTCCAGGAGGCCACAAGAGGGAGACAAGGGACTGCAAAATGGAAAATAGGCATCCACCAACTTTACAGACAACTTCTCCTTGCTCCTACAACCTCCATCCTTGCACAGTTTGTTATTCTTCTAGGTAACATAGTAACAAATCCAAATTGCTGCTCTCTTTGTAGGCAAGCAAGGCTTTGTTGCAACTGCAATTCTTACTTCTTCTTGAAATGTAGGGACGACAGTACATTCCATCACATCCATCTAGTGTACACAGGTAGGTCCATTGTGGCGGGCAGGCGAGCGGGCGGGCTGCTTTATTGGCTGTTTGCTGTTCCCCTACTCCACTCCACTATTTGACTGTTGTGCTGCATCAATCAATCAATCAATCAATCAATCAATCAATCAATCAATCAATCAATCAATCAGTGGCTGGCTCAGGTGCAGCTCTTTAACTTACCTAAAAGGGAGGGCGGAGAGAAGACAAGGAAGGTGAATGAGGTGTTCCAATGTGAAATGCCGGAAACACAGAAACACAGACGACACACAACAAGAGGTGGCAATCTATTCATTAATTGCATTTAATCAATGAGCTCATTATCACTCATGCATTGTCCAACAGGTGTTGAAATAATGGGATTAAAAGGGGAGATCCCTTCAGAAAGACAGAAACAATAGCAAAGACAAAAAACACTTTTGGAATCTGCTTTTAGTCAACACATAAGGAAAGGGTGCACCGGTCCTGGAAATACTGCAATACCAGGTCAATGCGTGGAGTGGACAGAGCAAGCTCTATTTCCATCTCCCTGTTCTAAAAATCCATTTAATATATGGTCCCCAGATAGGGGACGTATCAGATATTAAACTGATAAGAACAGATACTACACTTGATCTTAGCCAAAAGGCCGAGAAGCGATAACCCGAACGGGCCGCGCGTTGCCCGAGCCTGCCCGATACTGCTGTTCAGCCCTTGCAGCGATTCAGCCTACTTCTAGGCAATTCCATGGGGCCCTGCAGGCTCACACACTCACAGCTACACGGGAGGTGAATAAAGGCCGGAGAGGAAGCCAGACAGGATTTGCTTCTTTTGCTTGCACCACAATGCAGTGCTGAAAGAGGAGGAATCTACATAAAAACGCCTTCCTGGCAACGCCCAAATGCCCTGCTGCCATGCAGATAAACACTGGCAGCGGCAGCAAGTGCATGCCCACAGCCACCCCTTGTTCCTTCACACCTTGTATCAGCTGTAATCCAGTCCAGTCCAGTGCTGCCTGCTGAGCAGCACTGACCAACACTGCCTGGGCCCAGGCTTTTATCTCTGAGGCCCCATTATGATGTCAGAAAGCTGGCTCTGGAATCCTGAGGGCTCCACTATGACACGTGCAAAGTTCCGTCTGAACTTTATATAAGACGGTGAGGCTCAGTCAGTCACTCAGTGTTGCCTGAGAGGGCAACACTGCAACAGCCGGCCGCCAGGCTGTCTTTTTTTTTGCACAGCTAGTTGCCTCCAGGAGGCCACAAGAGGGAGACAAGGGACTGCAAAATGGAAAATAGGCATCCACCAACTTTACAGACAACTTCTCCTTGCTCCTACAACCTCCATCCTTGCACAGTTTGTTATTCTTCTAGGTAACATAGTAACAAATCCAAATTGCTGCTCTCTTTGTAGGCAAGCAAGGCTTTGTTGCAACTGCAATTCTTACTTCTTCTTGAAATGTAGGGACGACAGTACATTCCATCACATCCATCTAGTGTACACAGGTAGGTCCATTGTGGCGGGCAGGCGAGCGGGCGGGCTGCTTTATTGGCTGTTTGCTGTTCCCCTACTCCACTCCACTATTTGACTGTTGTGCTGCATCAATCAATCAATCAATCAATCAATCAATCAATCAATCAATCAATCAATCAATCAGTGGCTGGCTCAGGTGCAGCTCTTTAACTTACCTAAAAGGGAGGGCGGAGAGAAGACAAGGAAGGTGAATGAGGTGTTCCAATGTGAAATGCCGGAAACACAGAAACACAGACGACACACAACAAGAGGTGGCAATCTATTCATTAATTGCATTTAATCAATGAGCTCATTATCACTCATGCATTGTCCAACAGGTGTTGAAATAATGGGATTAAAAGGGGAGATCCCTTCAGAAAGACAGAAACAATAGCAAAGACAAAAAACACTTTTGGAATCTGCTTTTAGTCAACACATAAGGAAAGGGTGCACCGGTCCTGGAAATACTGCAATACCAGGTCAATGCGTGGAGTGGACAGAGCAAGCTCTATTTCCATCTCCCTGTTCTAAAAATCCATTTAATATATGGTCCCCAGATAGGGGACGTATCAGATATTAAACTGATAAGAACAGATACTACACTTGATCTTAGCCAAAAGGCCGAGAAGCGATAACCCGAACGGGCCGCGCGTTGCCCGAGCCTGCCCGATACTGCTGTTCAGCCCTTGCAGCGATTCAGCCTACTTCTAGGCAATTCCATGGGGCCCTGCAGGCTCACACACTCACAGCTACACGGGAGGTGAATAAAGGCCGGAGAGGAAGCCAGACAGGATTTGCTTCTTTTGCTTGCACCACAATGCAGTGCTGAAAGAGGAATCTACATAAAAACGCCTTCCTGGCAACGCCCAAATGCCCTGCTGCCATGCAGATAAACACTGGCAGCGGCAGCAAGTGCATGCCCACAGCCACCCCTTGTTCCTTCACACCTTGTATCAGCTGTAATCCAGTCCAGTCCAGTGCTGCCTGCTGAGCAGCACTGACCAACACTGCCTGGGCCCAGGCTTTTATCTCTGAGGCCCCATTATGATGTCAGAAAGCTGGCTCTGGAATCCTGAGGGCTCCACTATGACACGTGCAAAGTTCCGTCTGAACTTTATATAAGACGGTGAGGCTCAGTCAGTCACTCAGTGTTGCCTGAGAGGGCAACACTGCAACAGCCGGCCGCCAGGCTGTCTTTTTTTTGCACAGCTAGTTGCCTCCAGGAGGCCACAAGAGGGAGACAAGGGACTGCAAAATGGAAAATAGGCATCCACCAACTTTACAGACAACTTCTCCTTGCTCCTACAACCTCCATCCTTGCACAGTTTGTTATTCTTCTAGGTAACATAGTAACAAATCCAAATTGCTGCTCTCTTTGTAGGCAAGCAAGGCTTTGTTGCAACTGCAATTCTTACTTCTTCTTGAAATGTAGGGACGACAGTACATTCCATCACATCCATCTAGCGTACACAGGTAGGTCCATTGTGGCGGGCAGGCGAGCGGGCGGGCTGCTTTATTGGCTGTTTGCTGTTCCCCTACTCCACTCCACTATTTGACTGTTGTGCTGCATCAATCAATCAATCAATCAATCAATCAATCAATCAATCAATCAATCAATCAATCAGTGGCTGGCTCAGGTGCAGCTCTTTAACTTACCTAAAAGGGAGGGCGGAGAGAAGACAAGGAAGGTGAATGAGGTGTTCCAATGTGAAATGCCGGAAACACAGAAACACAGACGACACACAACAAGAGGTGGCAATCTATTCATTAATTGCATTTAATCAATGAGCTCATTATCACTCATGCATTGTCCAACAGGTGTTGAAATAATGGGATTAAAAGGGGAGATCCCTTCAGAAAGACAGAAACAATAGCAAAGACAAAAAACACTTTTGGAATCTGCTTTTAGTCAACACATAAGGAAAGGGTGCACCGGTCCTGGAAATACTGCAATACCAGGTCAATGCGTGGAGTGGACAGAGCAAGCTCTATTTCCATCTCCCTGTTCTAAAAATCCATTTAATATATGGTCCCCAGATAGGGGACGTATCAGATATTAAACTGATAAGAACAGATACTACACTTGATCTTAGCCAAAAGGCCGAGAAGCGATAACCCGAACGGGCCGTGCGTTGCCCGAGCCTGCCCGATACTGCTGTTCAGCCCTTGCAGCGATTCAGCCTACTTCTAGGCAATTCCATGGGGCCCTGCAGGCTCACACACTCACAGCTACACGGGAGGTGAATAAAGGCCGGAGAGGAAGCCAGACAGGATTTGCTTCTTTTGCTTGCACCACAATGCAGTGCTGAAAGAGGAGGAATCTACATAAAAACGCCTTCCTGGCAACGCCCAAATGCCCTGCTGCCATGCAGATAAACACTGGCAGCGGCAGCAAGTGCATGCCCACAGCCACCCCTTGTTCCTTCACACCTTGTATCAGCTGTAATCCAGTCCAGTCCAGTGCTGCCTGCTGAGCAGCACTGACCAACACTGCCTGGGCCCAGGCTTTTATCTCTGAGGCCCCATTATGATGTCAGAAAGCTGGCTCTGGAATCCTGAGGGCTCCACTATGACACGTGCAAAGTTCCGTCTGAACTTTATATAAGACGGTGAGGCTCAGTCAGTCACTCAGTGTTGCCTGAGAGGGCAACACTGCAACAGCCGGCCGCCAGGCTGTCTTTTTTTTGCACAGCTAGTTGCCTCCAGGAGGCCACAAGAGGGAGACAAGGGACTGCAAAATGGAAAATAGGCATCCACCAACTTTACAGACAACTTCTCCTTGCTCCTACAACCTCCATCCTTGCACAGTTTGTTATTCTTCTAGGTAACATAGTAACAAATCCAAATTGCTGCTCTCTTTGTAGGCAAGCAAGGCTTTGTTGCAACTGCAATTCTTACTTCTTCTTGAAATGTAGGGACGACAGTACATTCCATCACATCCATCTAGTGTACACAGGTAGGTCCATTGTGGCGGGCAGGCGAGCGGGCGGGCTGCTTTATTGGCTGTTTGCTGTTCCCCTACTCCACTCCACTATTTGACTGTTGTGCTGCATCAATCAATCAATCAATCAATCAATCAATCAATCAATCAATCAATCAATCAATCAGTGGCTGGCTCAGGTGCAGCTCTTTAACTTACCTAAAAGGGAGGGCGGAGAGAAGACAAGGAAGGTGAATGAGGTGTTCCAATGTGAAATGCCGGAAACACAGAAACACAGACGACACACAACAAGAGGTGGCAATCTATTCATTAATTGCATTTAATCAATGAGCTCATTATCACTCATGCATTGTCCAACAGGTGTTGAAATAATGGGATTAAAAGGGGAGATCCCTTCAGAAAGACAGAAACAATAGCAAAGACAAAAAACACTTTTGGAATCTGCTTTTAGTCAACACATAAGGAAAGGGTGCACCGGTCCTGGAAATACTGCAATACCAGGTCAATGCGTGGAGTGGACAGAGCAAGCTCTATTTCCATCTCCCTGTTCTAAAAATCCATTTAATATATGGTCCCCAGATAGGGGACGTATCAGATATTAAACTGATAAGAACAGATACTACACTTGATCTTAGCCAAAAGGCCGAGAAGCGATAACCCGAACGGGCCGCGCGTTGCCCGAGCCTGCCCGATACTGCTGTTCAGCCCTTGCAGCGATTCAGCCTACTTCTAGGCAATTCCATGGGGCCCTGCAGGCTCACACACTCACAGCTACACGGGAGGTGAATAAAGGCCGGAGAGGAAGCCAGACAGGATTTGCTTCTTTTGCTTGCACCACAATGCAGTGCTGAAAGAGGAGGAATCTACATAAAAACGCCTTCCTGGCAACGCCCAAATGCCCTGCTGCCATGCAGATAAACACTGGCAGCGGCAGCAAGTGCATGCCCACAGCCACCCCTTGTTCCTTCACACCTTGTATCAGCTGTAATCCAGTCCAGTCCAGTGCTGCCTGCTGAGCAGCACTGACCAACACTGCCTGGGCCCAGGCTTTTATCTCTGAGGCCCCATTATGATGTCAGAAAGCTGGCTCTGGAATCCTGAGGGCTCCACTATGACACGTGCAAAGTTCCGTCTGAACTTTATATAAGACGGTGAGGCTCAGTCAGTCACTCAGTGTTGCCTGAGAGGGCAACACTGCAACAGCCGGCCGCCAGGCTGTCTTTTTTTTGCACAGCTAGTTGCCTCCAGGAGGCCACAAGAGGGAGACAAGGGACTGCAAAATGGAAAATAGGCATCCACCAACTTTACAGACAACTTCTCCTTGCTCCTACAACCTCCATCCTTGCACAGTTTGTTATTCTTCTAGGTAACATAGTAACAAATCCAAATTGCTGCTCTCTTTGTAGGCAAGCAAGGCTTTGTTGCAACTGCAATTCTTACTTCTTCTTGAAATGTAGGGACGACAGTACATTCCATCACATCCATCTAGTGTACACAGGTAGGTCCATTGTGGCGGGCAGGCGAGCGGGCGGGCTGCTTTATTGGCTGTTTGCTGTTCCCCTACTCCACTCCACTATTTGACTGTTGTGCTGCATCAATCAATCAATCAATCAATCAATCAATCAATCAATCAATCAATCAATCAATCAGTGGCTGGCTCAGGTGCAGCTCTTTAACTTACCTAAAAGGGAGGGCGGAGAGAAGACAAGGAAGGTGAATGAGGTGTTCCAATGTGAAATGCCGGAAACACAGAAACACAGACGACACACAACAAGAGGTGGCAATCTATTCATTAATTGCATTTAATCAATGAGCTCATTATCACTCATGCATTGTCCAACAGGTGTTGAAATAATGGGATTAAAAGGGGAGATCCCTTCAGAAAGACAGAAACAATAGCAAAGACAAAAAACACTTTTGGAATCTGCTTTTAGTCAACACATAAGGAAAGGGTGCACCGGTCCTGGAAATACTGCAATACCAGGTCAATGCGTGGAGTGGACAGAGCAAGCTCTATTTCCATCTCCCTGTTCTAAAAATCCATTTAATATATGGTCCCCAGATAGGGGACGTATCAGATATTAAACTGATAAGAACAGATACTACACTTGATCTTAGCCAAAAGGCCGAGAAGCGATAACCCGAACGGGCCGCGCGTTGCCCGAGCCTGCCCGATACTGCTGTTCAGCCCTTGCAGCGATTCAGCCTACTTCTAGGCAATTCCATGGGGCCCTGCAGGCTCACACACTCACAGCTACACGGGAGGTGAATAAAGGCCGGAGAGGAAGCCAGACAGGATTTGCTTCTTTTGCTTGCACCACAATGCAGTGCTGAAAGAGGAGGAATCTACATAAAAACGCCTTCCTGGCAACGCCCAAATGCCCTGCTGCCATGCAGATAAACACTGGCAGCGGCAGCAAGTGCATGCCCACAGCCACCCCTTGTTCCTTCACACCTTGTATCAGCTGTAATCCAGTCCAGTCCAGTGCTGCCTGCTGAGCAGCACTGACCAACACTGCCTGGGCCCAGGCTTTTATCTCTGAGGCCCCATTATGATGTCAGAAAGCTGGCTCTGGAATCCTGAGGGCTCCACTATGACACGTGCAAAGTTCCGTCTGAACTTTATATAAGACGGTGAGGCTCAGTCAGTCACTCAGTGTTGCCTGAGAGGGCAACACTGCAACAGCCGGCCGCCAGACTGTCTTTTTTTTTGCACAGCTAGTTGCCTCCAGGAGGCCACAAGAGGGAGACAAGGGACTGCAAAATGGAAAATAGGCATCCACCAACTTTACAGACAACTTCTCCTTGCTCCTACAACCTCCATCCTTGCACAGTTTGTTATTCTTCTAGGTAACATAGTAACAAATCCAAATTGCTGCTCTCTTTGTAGGCAAGCAAGGCTTTGTTGCAACTGCAATTCTTACTTCTTCTTGAAATGTAGGGACGACAGTACATTCCATCACATCCATCTAGTGTACACAGGTAGGTCCATTGTGGCGGGCAGGCGAGCGGGCGGGCTGCTTTATTGGCTGTTTGCTGTTCCCCTACTCCACTCCACTATTTGACTGTTGTGCTGCATCAATCAATCAATCAATCAATCAATCAATCAATCAATCAATCAATCAATCAATCAATCAGTGGCTGGCTCAGGTGCAGCTCTTTAACTTACCTAAAAGGGAGGGCGGAGAGAAGACAAGGAAGGTGAATGAGGTGTTCCAATGTGAAATGCCGGAAACACAGAAACACAGACGACACACAACAAGAGGTGGCAATCTATTCATTAATTGCATTTAATCAATGAGCTCATTATCACTCATGCATTGTCCAACAGGTGTTGAAATAATGGGATTAAAAGGGGAGATCCCTTCAGAAAGACAGAAACAATAGCAAAGACAAAAAACACTTTTGGAATCTGCTTTTAGTCAACACATAAGGAAAGGGTGCACCGGTCCTGGAAATACTGCAATACCAGGTCAATGCGTGGAGTGGACAGAGCAAGCTCTATTTCCATCTCCCTGTTCTAAAAATCCATTTAATATATGGTCCCCAGATAGGGGACGTATCAGATATTAAACTGATAAGAACAGATACTACACTTGATCTTAGCCAAAAGGCCGAGAAGCGATAACCCGAACGGGCCGCGCGTTGCCCGAGCCTGCCCGATACTGCTGTTCAGCCCTTGCAGCGATTCAGCCTACTTCTAGGCAATTCCATGGGGCCCTGCAGGCTCACACACTCACAGCTACACGGGAGGTGAATAAAGGCCGGAGAGGAAGCCAGACAGGATTTGCTTCTTTTGCTTGCACCACAATGCAGTACTGAAAGAGGAGGAATCTACATAAAAACGCCTTCCTGGCAACGCCCAAATGCCCTGCTGCCATGCAGATAAACACTGGCAGCGGCAGCAAGTGCATGCCCACAGCCACCCCTTGTTCCTTCACACCTTGTATCAGCTGTAATCCAGTCCAGTCCAGTGCTGCCTGCTGAGCAGCACTGACCAACACTGCCTGGGCCCAGGCTTTTATCTCTGAGGCCCCATTATGATGTCAGAAAGCTGGCTCTGGAATCCTGAGGGCTCCACTATGACACGTGCAAAGTTCCGTCTGAACTTTATATAAGACGGTGAGGCTCAGTCAGTCACTCAGTGTTGCCTGAGAGGGCAACACTGCAACAGCCGGCCGCCAGGCTGTCTTTTTTTTGCACAGCTAGTTGCCTCCAGGAGGCCACAAGAGGGAGACAAGGGACTGCAAAATGGAAAATAGGCATCCACCAACTTTACAGACAACTTCTCCTTGCTCCTACAACCTCCATCCTTGCACAGTTTGTTATTCTTCTAGGTAACATAGTAACAAATCCAAATTGCTGCTCTCTTTGTAGGCAAGCAAGGCTTTGTTGCAACTGCAATTCTTACTTCTTCTTGAAATGTAGGGACGACAGTACATTCCATCACATCCATCTAGTGTACACAGGTAGGTCCATTGTGGCGGGCAGGCGAGCGGGCGGGCTGCTTTATTGGCTGTTTGCTGTTCCCCTACTCCACTCCACTATTTGACTGTTGTGCTGCATCAATCAATCAATCAATCAATCAATCAATCAATCAATCAATCAATCAGTGGCTGGCTCAGGTGCAGCTCTTTAACTTACCTAAAAGGGAGGGCGGAGAGAAGACAAGGAAGGTGAATGAGGTGTTCCAATGTGAAATGCCGGAAACACAGAAACACAGACGACACACAACAAGAGGTGGCAATCTATTCATTAATTGCATTTAATCAATGAGCTCATTATCACTCATGCATTGTCCAACAGGTGTTGAAATAATGGGATTAAAAGGGGAGATCCCTTCAGAAAGACAGAAACAATAGCAAAGACAAAAAACACTTTTGGAATCTGCTTTTAGTCAACACATAAGGAAAGGGTGCACCGGTCCTGGAAATACTGCAATACCAGGTCAATGCGTGGAGTGGACAGAGCAAGCTCTATTTCCATCTCCCTGTTCTAAAAATCCATTTAATATATGGTCCCCAGATAGGGGACGTATCAGATATTAAACTGATAAGAACAGATACTACACTTGATCTTAGCCAAAAGGCCGAGAAGCGATAACCCGAACGGGCCGCGCGTTGCCCGAGCCTGCCCGATACTGCTGTTCAGCCCTTGCAGCGATTCAGCCTACTTCTAGGCAATTCCATGGGGCCCTGCAGGCTCACACACTCACAGCTACACGGGAGGTGAATAAAGGCCGGAGAGGAAGCCAGACAGGATTTGCTTCTTTTGCTTGCACCACAATGCAGTGCTGAAAGAGGAGGAATCTACATAAAAACGCCTTCCTGGCAACGCCCAAATGCCCTGCTGCCATGCAGATAAACACTGGCAGCGGCAGCAAGTGCATGCCCACAGCCACCCCTTGTTCCTTCACACCTTGTATCAGCTGTAATCCAGTCCAGTCCAGTGCTGCCTGCTGAGCAGCACTGACCAACACTGCCTGGGCCCAGGCTTTTATCTCTGAGGCCCCATTATGATGTCAGAAAGCTGGCTCTGGAATCCTGAGGGCTCCACTATGACACGTGCAAAGTTCCGTCTGAACTTTATATAAGACGGTGAGGCTCAGTCAGTCACTCAGTGTTGCCTGAGAGGGCAACACTGCAACAGCCGGCCGCCAGGCTGTCTTTTTTTTGCACAGCTAGTTGCCTCCAGGAGGCCACAAGAGGGAGACAAGGGACTGCAAAATGGAAAATAGGCATCCACCAACTTTACAGACAACTTCTCCTTGCTCCTACAACCTCCATCCTTGCACAGTTTGTTATTCTTCTAGGTAACATAGTAACAAATCCAAATTGCTGCTCTCTTTGTAGGCAAGCAAGGCTTTGTTGCAACTGCAATTCTTACTTCTTCTTGAAATGTAGGGACGACAGTACATTCCATCACATCCATCTAGTGTACACAGGTAGGTCCATTGTGGCGGGCAGGCGAGCGGGCGGGCTGCTTTATTGGCTGTTTGCTGTTCCCCTACTCCACTCCACTATTTGACTGTTGTGCTGCATCAATCAATCAATCAATCAATCAATCAATCAATCAATCAATCAATCAATCAATCAGTGGCTGGCTCAGGTGCAGCTCTTTAACTTACCTAAAAGGGAGGGCGGAGAGAAGACAAGGAAGGTGAATGAGGTGTTCCAATGTGAAATGCCGGAAACACAGAAACACAGACGACACACAACAAGAGGTGGCAATCTATTCATTAATTGCATTTAATCAATGAGCTCATTATCACTCATGCATTGTCCAACAGGTGTTGAAATAATGGGATTAAAAGGGGAGATCCCTTCAGAAAGACAGAAACAATAGCAAAGACAAAAAACACTTTTGGAATCTGCTTTTAGTCAACACATAAGGAAAGGGTGCACCGGTCCTGGAAATACTGCAATACCAGGTCAATGCGTGGAGTGGACAGAGCAAGCTCTATTTCCATCTCCCTGTTCTAAAAATCCATTTAATATATGGTCCCCAGATAGGGGACGTATCAGATATTAAACTGATAAGAACAGATACTACACTTGATCTTAGCCAAAAGGCCGAGAAGCGATAACCCGAACGGGCCGCGCGTTGCCCGAGCCTGCCCGATACTGCTGTTCAGCCCTTGCAGCGATTCAGCCTACTTCTAGGCAATTCCATGGGGCCCTGCAGGCTCACACACTCACAGCTACACGGGAGGTGAATAAAGGCCGGAGAGGAAGCCAGACAGGATTTGCTTCTTTTGCTTGCACCACAATGCAGTGCTGAAAGAGGAGGAATCTACATAAAAACGCCTTCCTGGCAACGCCCAAATGCCCTGCTGCCATGCAGATAAACACTGGCAGCGGCAGCAAGTGCATGCCCACAGCCACCCCTTGTTCCTTCACACCTTGTATCAGCTGTAATCCAGTCCAGTCCAGTGCTGCCTGCTGAGCAGCACTGACCAACACTGCCTGGGCCCAGGCTTTTATCTCTGAGGCCCCATTATGATGTCAGAAAGCTGGCTCTGGAATCCTGAGGGCTCCACTATGACACGTGCAAAGTTCCGTCTGAACTTTATATAAGACGGTGAGGCTCAGTCAGTCACTCAGTGTTGCCTGAGAGGGCAACACTGCAACAGCCGGCCGCCAGGCTGTCTTTTTTTTGCACAGCTAGTTGCCTCCAGGAGGCCACAAGAGGGAGACAAGGGACTGCAAAATGGAAAATAGGCATCCACCAACTTTACAGACAACTTCTCCTTGCTCCTACAACCTCCATCCTTGCACAGTTTGTTATTCTTCTAGGTAACATAGTAACAAATCCAAATTGCTGCTCTCTTTGTAGGCAAGCAAGGCTTTGTTGCAACTGCAATTCTTACTTCTTCTTGAAATGTAGGGACGACAGTACATTCCATCACATCCATCTAGTGTACACAGGTAGGTCCATTGTGGCGGGCAGGCGAGCGGGCGGGCTGCTTTATTGGCTGTTTGCTGTTCCCCTACTCCACTCCACTATTTGACTGTTGTGCTGCATCAATCAATCAATCAATCAATCAATCAATCAATCAATCAATCAATCAATCAATCAATCAGTGGCTGGCTCAGGTGCAGCTCTTTAACTTACCTAAAAGGGAGGGCGGAGAGAAGACAAGGAAGGTGAATGAGGTGTTCCAATGTGAAATGCCGGAAACACAGAAACACAGACGACACACAACAAGAGGTGGCAATCTATTCATTAATTGCATTTAATCAATGAGCTCATTATCACTCATGCATTGTCCAACAGGTGTTGACATAATGGGATTAAAAGGGGAGATCCCTTCAGAAAGACAGAAACAATAGCAAAGACAAAAAACACTTTTGGAATCTGCTTTTAGTCAACACATAAGGAAAGGGTGCACCGGTCCTGGAAATACTGCAATACCAGGTCAATGCGTGGAGTGGACAGAGCAAGCTCTATTTCCATCTCCCTGTTCTAAAAATCCATTTAATATATGGTCCCCAGATAGGGGACGTATCAGATATTAAACTGATAAGAACAGATACTACACTTGATCTTAGCCAAAAGGCCGAGAAGCGATAACCCGAACGGGCCGCGCGTTGCCCGAGCCTGCCCGATACTGCTGTTCAGCCCTTGCAGCGATTCAGCCTACTTCTAGGCAATTCCATGGGGCCCTGCAGGCTCACACACTCACAGCTACACGGGAGGTGAATAAAGGCCGGAGAGGAAGCCAGACAGGATTTGCTTCTTTTGCTTGCACCACAATGCAGTGCTGAAAGAGGAGGAATCTACATAAAAACGCCTTCCTGGCAACGCCCAAATGCCCTGCTGCCATGCAGATAAACACTGGCAGCGGCAGCAAGTGCATGCCCACAGCCACCCCTTGTTCCTTCACACCTTGTATCAGCTGTAATCCAGTCCAGTCCAGTGCTGCCTGCTGAGCAGCACTGACCAACACTGCCTGGGCCCAGGCTTTTATCTCTGAGGCCCCATTATGATGTCAGAAAGCTGGCTCTGGAATCCTGAGGGCTCCACTATGACACGTGCAAAGTTCCGTCTGAACTTTATATAAGACGGTGAGGCTCAGTCAGTCACTCAGTGTTGCCTGAGAGGGCAACACTGCAACAGCCGGCCGCCAGGCTGTCTTTTTTTTGCACAGCTAGTTGCCTCCAGGAGGCCACAAGAGGGAGACAAGGGACTGCAAAATGGAAAATAGGCATCCACCAACTTTACAGACAACTTCTCCTTGCTCCTACAACCTCCATCCTTGCACAGTTTGTTATTCTTCTAGGTAACATAGTAACAAATCCAAATTGCTGCTCTCTTTGTAGGCAAGCAAGGCTTTGTTGCAACTGCAATTCTTACTTCTTCTTGAAATGTAGGGACGACAGTACATTCCATCACATCCATCTAGTGTACACAGGTAGGTCCATTGTGGCGGGCAGGCGAGCGGGCGGGCTGCTTTATTGGCTGTTTGCTGTTCCCCTACTCCACTCCACTATTTGACTGTTGTGCTGCATCAATCAATCAATCAATCAATCAATCAATCAATCAATCAATCAATCAATCAGTGGCTGGCTCAGGTGCAGCTCTTTAACTTACCTAAAAGGGAGGGCGGAGAGAAGACAAGGAAGGTGAATGAGGTGTTCCAATGTGAAATGCCGGAAACACAGAAACACAGACGACACACAACAAGAGGTGGCAATCTATTCATTAATTGCATTTAATCAATGAGCTCATTATCACTCATGCATTGTCCAACAGGTGTTGAAATAATGGGATTAAAAGGGGAGATCCCTTCAGAAAGACAGAAACAATAGCAAAGACAAAAAACACTTTTGGAATCTGCTTTTAGTCAACACATAAGGAAAGGGTGCACCGGTCCTGGAAATACTGCAATACCAGGTCAATGCGTGGAGTGGACAGAGCAAGCTCTATTTCCATCTCCCTGTTCTAAAAATCCATTTAATATATGGTCCCCAGATAGGGGACGTATCAGATATTAAACTGATAAGAAAAGATACTACACTTGATCTTAGCCAAAAGGCCGAGAAGCGATAACCCGAACGGGCCGCGCGTTGCCCGAGCCTGCCCGATACTGCTGTTCAGCCCTTGCAGCGATTCAGCCTACTTCTAGGCAATTCCATGGGGCCCTGCAGGCTCACACACTCACAGCTACACGGGAGGTGAATAAAGGCCGGAGAGGAAGCCAGACAGGATTTGCTTCTTTTGCTTGCACCACAATGCAGTGCTGAAAGAGGAGGAATCTACATAAAAACGCCTTCCTGGCAACGCCCAAATGCCCTGCTGCCATGCAGATAAACACTGGCAGCGGCAGCAAGTGCATGCCCACAGCCACCCCTTGTTCCTTCACACCTTGTATCAGCTGTAATCCAGTCCAGTCCAGTGCTGCCTGCTGAGCAGCACTGACCAACACTGCCTGGGCCCAGGCTTTTATCTCTGAGGCCCCATTATGATGTCAGAAAGCTGGCTCTGGAATCCTGAGGGCTCCACTATGACACGTGCAAAGTTCCGTCTGAACTTTATATAAGACGGTGAGGCTCAGTCAGTCACTCAGTGTTGCCTGAGAGGGCAACACTGCAACAGCCGGCCGCCAGGCTGTCTTTTTTTTGCACAGCTAGTTGCCTCCAGGAGGCCACAAGAGGGAGACAAGGGACTGCAAAATGGAAAATAGGCATCCACCAACTTTACAGACAACTTCTCCTTGCTCCTACAACCTCCATCCTTGCACAGTTTGTTATTCTTCTAGGTAACATAGTAACAAATCCAAATTGCTGCTCTCTTTGTAGGCAAGCAAGGCTTTGTTGCAACTGCAATTCTTACTTCTTCTTGAAATGTAGGGGCGACAGTACATTCCATCACATCCATCTAGTGTACACAGGTAGGTCCATTGTGGCGGGCAGGCGAGCGGGCGGGCTGCTTTATTGGC
The DNA here is from genome assembly GCF_050947455.1 of Rhinoderma darwinii. NCBI lineage: Eukaryota > Metazoa > Chordata > Amphibia > Anura > Rhinodermatidae > Rhinoderma > Rhinoderma darwinii. The sequence continues at coordinate 64,368 of NW_027464149.1, forward strand.
TGTTTGCTGTTCCCCTACTCCACTCCACTATTTGACTGTTGTGCTGCATCAATCAATCAATCAATCAATCAATCAATCAATCAATCAATCAATCAATCAATCAATCAGTGGCTGGCTCAGGTGCAGCTCTTTAACTTACCTAAAAGGGAGGGCGGAGAGAAGACAAGGAAGGTGAATGAGGTGTTCCAATGTGAAATGCCGGAAACACAGAAACACAGACGACACACAACAAGAGGTGGCAATCTATTCATTAATTGCATTTAATCAATGAGCTCATTATCACTCATGCATTGTCCAACAGGTGTTGAAATAATGGGATTAAAAGGGGAGATCCCTTCAGAAAGACAGAAACAATAGCAAAGACAAAAAACACTTTTGGAATCTGCTTTTAGTCAACACATAAGGAAAGGGTGCACCGGTCCTGGAAATACTGCAATACCAGGTCAATGCGTGGAGTGGACAGAGCAAGCTCTATTTCCATCTCCCTGTTCTAAAAATCCATTTAATATATGGTCCCCAGATAGGGGACGTATCAGATATTAAACTGATAAGAACAGATACTACACTTGATCTTAGCCAAAAGGCCGAGAAGCGATAACCCGAACGGGCCGCGCGTTGCCCGAGCCTGCCCGATACTGCTGTTCAGCCCTTGCAGCGATTCAGCCTACTTCTAGGCAATTCCATGGGGCCCTGCAGGCTCACACACTCACAGCTACACGGGAGGTGAATAAAGGCCGGAGAGGAAGCCAGACAGGATTTGCTTCTTTTGCTTGCACCACAATGCAGTGCTGAAAGAGGAGGAATCTACATAAAAACGCCTTCCTGGCAACGCCCAAATGCCCTGCTGCCATGCAGATAAACACTGGCAGCGGCAGCAAGTGCATGCCCACAGCCACCCCTTGTTCCTTCACACCTTGTATCAGCTGTAATCCAGTCCAGTCCAGTGCTGCCTGCTGAGCAGCACTGACCAACACTGCCTGGGCCCAGGCTTTTATCTCTGAGGCCCCATTATGATGTCAGAAAGCTGGCTCTGGAATCCTGAGGGCTCCACTATGACACGTGCAAAGTTCCGTCTGAACTTTATATAAGACGGTGAGGCTCAGTCAGTCACTCAGTGTTGCCTGAGAGGGCAACACTGCAACAGCCGGCCGCCAGGCTGTCTTTTTTTTGCACAGCTAGTTGCCTCCAGGAGGCCACAAGAGGGAGACAAGGGACTGCAAAATGGAAAATAGGCATCCACCAACTTTACAGACAACTTCTCCTTGCTCCTACAACCTCCATCCTTGCACAGTTTGTTATTCTTCTAGGTAACATAGTAACAAATCCAAATTGCTGCTCTCTTTGTAGGCAAGCAAGGCTTTGTTGCAACTGCAATTCTTACTTCTTCTTGAAATGTAGGGACGACAGTACATTCCATCACATCCATCTAGTGTACACAGGTAGGTCCATTGTGGCGGGCAGGCGAGCGGGCGGGCTGCTTTATTGGCTGTTTGCTGTTCCCCTACTCCACTCCACTATTTGACTGTTGTGCTGCATCAATCAATCAATCAATCAATCAATCAATCAATCAATCAATGGCTGGCTCAGGTGCAGCTCTTTAACTTACCTAAAAGGGAGGGCGGAGAGAAGACAAGGAAGGTGAATGAGGTGTTCCAATGTGAAATGCCGGAAACACAGAAACACAGACGACACACAACAAGAGGTGGCAATCTATTCATTAATTGCATTTAATCAATGAGCTCATTATCACTCATGCATTGTCCAACAGGTGTTGAAATAATGGGATTAAAAGGGGAGATCCCTTCAGAAAGACAGAAACAATAGCAAAGACAAAAAACACTTTTGGAATCTGCTTTTAGTCAACACATAAGGAAAGGGTGCACCGGTCCTGGAAATACTGCAATACCAGGTCAATGCGTGGAGTGGACAGAGCAAGCTCTATTTCCATCTCCCTGTTCTAAAAATCCATTTAATATATGGTCCCCAGATAGGGGACGTATCAGATATTAAACTGATAAGAACAGATACTACACTTGATCTTAGCCAAAAGGCCGAGAAGCGATAACCCGAACGGGCCGCGCGTTGCCCGAGCCTGCCCGATACTGCTGTTCAGCCCTTGCAGCGATTCAGCCTACTTCTAGGCAATTCCATGGGGCCCTGCAGGCTCACACACTCACAGCTACACGGGAGGTGAATAAAGGCCGGAGAGGAAGCCAGACAGGATTTGCTTCTTTTGCTTGCACCACAATGCAGTGCTGAAAGAGGAGGAATCTACATAAAAACGCCTTCCTGGCAACGCCCAAATGCCCTGCTGCCATGCAGATAAACACTGGCAGCGGCAGCAAGTGCATGCCCACAGCCACCCCTTGTTCCTTCACACCTTGTATCAGCTGTAATCCAGTCCAGTCCAGTGCTGCCTGCTGAGCAGCACTGACCAACACTGCCTGGGCCCAGGCTTTTATCTCTGAGGCCCCATTATGATGTCAGAAAGCTGGCTCTGGAATCCTGAGGGCTCCACTATGAAACGTGCAAAGTTCCGTCTGAACTTTATATAAGACGGTGAGGCTCAGTCAGTCACTCAGTGTTGCCTGAGAGGGCAACACTGCAACAGCCGGCCGCCAGGCTGTCTTTTTTTTGCACAGCTAGTTGCCTCCAGGAGGCCACAAGAGGGAGACAAGGGACTGCAAAATGGAAAATAGGCATCCACCAACTTTACAGACAACTTCTCCTTGCTCCTACAACCTCCATCCTTGCACAGTTTGTTATTCTTCTAGGTAACATAGTAACAAATCCAAATTGCTGCTCTCTTTGTAGGCAAGCAAGGCTTTGTTGCAACTGCAATTCTTACTTCTTCTTGAAATGTAGGGACGACAGTACATTCCATCACATCCATCTAGTGTACACAGGTAGGTCCATTGTGGCGGGCAGGCGAGCGGGCGGGCTGCTTTATTGGCTGTTTGCTGTTCCCCTACTCCACTCCACTATTTGACTGTTGTGCTGCATCAATCAATCAATCAATCAATCAATCAATCAATCAATCAATCAATCAGTGGCTGGCTCAGGTGCAGCTCTTTAACTTACCTAAAAGGGAGGGCGGAGAGAAGACAAGGAAGGTGAATGAGGTGTTCCAATGTGAAATGCCGGAAACACAGAAACACAGACGACACACAACAAGAGGTGGCAATCTATTCATTAATTGCATTTAATCAATGAGCTCATTATCACTCATGCATTGTCCAACAGGTGTTGAAATAATGGGATTAAAAGGGGAGATCCCTTCAGAAAGACAGAAACAATAGCAAAGACAAAAAACACTTTTGGAATCTGCTTTTAGTCAACACATAAGGAAAGGGTGCACCGGTCCTGGAAATACTGCAATACCAGGTCAATGCGTGGAGTGGACAGAGCAAGCTCTATTTCCATCTCCCTGTTCTAAAAATCCATTTAATATATGGTCCCCAGATAGGGGACGTATCAGATATTAAACTGATAAGAACAGATACTACACTTGATCTTAGCCAAAAGGCCGAGAAGCGATAACCCGAACGGGCCGCGCGTTGCCCGAGCCTGCCCGATACTGCTGTTCAGCCCTTGCAGCGATTCAGCCTACTTCTAGGCAATTCCATGGGGCCCTGCAGGCTCACACATTCACAGCTACACGGGAGGTGAATAAAGGCCGGAGAGGAAGCCAGACAGGATTTGCTTCTTTTGCTTGCACCACAATGCAGTGCTGAAAGAGGAGGAATCTACATAAAAACGCCTTCCTGGCAACGCCCAAATGCCCTGCTGCCATGCAGATAAACACTGGCAGCGGCAGCAAGTGCATGCCCACAGCCACCCCTTGTTCCTTCACACCTTGTATCAGCTGTAATCCAGTCCAGTCCAGTGCTGCCTGCTGAGCAGCACTGACCAACACTGCCTGGGCCCAGGCTTTTATCTCTGAGGCCCCATTATGATGTCAGAAAGCTGGCTCTGGAATCCTGAGGGCTCCACTATGACACGTGCAAAGTTCCGTCTGAACTTTATATAAGACGGTGAGGCTCAGTCAGTCACTCAGTGTTGCCTGAGAGGGCAACACTGCAACAGCCGGCCGCCAGGCTGTCTTTTTTTTGCACAGCTAGTTGCCTCCAGGAGGCCACAAGAGGGAGACAAGGGACTGCAAAATGGAAAATAGGCATCCACCAACTTTACAGACAACTTCTCCTTGCTCCTACAACCTCCATCCTTGCACAGTTTGTTATTCTTCTAGGTAACATAGTAACAAATCCAAATTGCTGCTCTCTTTGTAGGCAAGCAAGGCTTTGTTGCAACTGCAATTCTTACTTCTTCTTGAAATGTAGGGACGACAGTACATTCCATCACATCCATCTAGTGTACACAGGTAGGTCCATTGTGGCGGGCAGGCGAGCGGGCGGGCTGCTTTATTGGCTGTTTGCTGTTCCCCTACTCCACTCCACTATTTGACTGTTGTGCTGCATCAATCAATCAATCAATCAATCAATCAATCAATCAATCAATCAATCAGTGGCTGGCTCAGGTGCAGCTCTTTAACTTACCTAAAAGGGAGGGCGGAGAGAAGACAAGGAAGGTGAATGAGGTGTTCCAATGTGAAATGCCGGAAACACAGAAACACAGACGACACACAACAAGAGGTGGCAATCTATTCATTAATTGCATTTAATCAATGAGCTCATTATCACTCATGCATTGTCCAACAGGTGTTGAAATAATGGGATAAAAAGGGGAGATCCCTTCAGAAAGACAGAAACAATAGCAAAGACAAAAAACACTTTTGGAATCTGCTTTTAGTCAACACATAAGGAAAGGGTGCACCGGTCCTGGAAATACTGCAATACCAGGTCAATGCGTGGAGTGGACAGAGCAAGCTCTATTTCCATCTCCCTGTTCTAAAAATCCATTTAATATATGGTCCCCAGATAGGGGACGTATCAGATATTAAACTGATAAGAACAGATACTACACTTGATCTTAGCCAAAAGGCCGAGAAGCGATAACCCGAACGGGCCGCGCGTTGCCCGAGCCTGCCCGATACTGCTGTTCAGCCCTTGCAGCGATTCAGCCTACTTCTAGGCAATTCCATGGGGCCCTGCAGGCTCACACACTCACAGCTACACGGGAGGTGAATAAAGGCCGGAGAGGAAGCCAGACAGGATTTGCTTCTTTTGCTTGCACCACAATGCAGTGCTGAAAGAGGAGGAATCTACATAAAAACGCCTTCCTGGCAACGCCCAAATGCCCTGCTGCCATGCAGATAAACACTGGCAGCGGCAGCAAGTGCATGCCCACAGCCACCCCTTGTTCCTTCACACCTTGTATCAGCTGTAATCCAGTCCAGTCCAGTGCTGCCTGCTGAGCAGCACTGACCAACACTGCCTGGGCCCAGGCTTTTATCTCTGAGGCCCCATTATGATGTCAGAAAGCTGGCTCTGGAATCCTGAGGGCTCCACTATGACACGTGCAAAGTTCCGTCTGAACTTTATATAAGACGGTGAGGCTCAGTCAGTCACTCAGTGTTGCCTGAGAGGGCAACACTGCAACAGCCGGCCGCCAGGCTGTCTTTTTTTTGCACAGCTAGTTGCCTCCAGGAGGCCACAAGAGGGAGACAAGGGACTGCAAAATGGAAAATAGGCATCCACCAACTTTACAGACAACTTCTCCTTGCTCCTACAACCTCCATCCTTGCACAGTTTGTTATTCTTCTAGGTAACATAGTAACAAATCCAAATTGCTGCTCTCTTTGTAGGCAAGCAAGGCTTTGTTGCAACTGCAATTCTTACTTCTTCTTGAAATGTAGGGACGACAGTACATTCCATCACATCCATCTAGTGTACACAGGTAGGTCCATTGTGGCGGGCAGGCGAGCGGGCGGGCTGCTTTATTGGCTGTTTGCTGTTCCCCTACTCCACTCCACTATTTGACTGTTGTGCTGCATCAATCAATCAATCAATCAATCAATCAATCAATCAATCAATCAATCAATCAATCAATCAATCAGTGGCTGGCTCAGGTGCAGCTCTTTAACTTACCTAAAAGGGAGGGCGGAGAGAAGACAAGGAAGGTGAATGAGGTGTTCCAATGTGAAATGCCGGAAACACAGAAACACAGACGACACACAACAAGAGGTGGCAATCTATTCATTAATTGCATTTAATCAATGAGCTCATTATCACTCATGCATTGTCCAACAGGTGTTGAAATAATGGGATTAAAAGGGGAGATCCCTTCAGAAAGACAGAAACAATAGCAAAGACAAAAAACACTTTTGGAATCTGCTTTTAGTCAACACATAAGGAAATCGTGCACCGGTCCTGGAAATACTGCAATACCAGGTCAATGCGTGGAGTGGACAGAGCAAGCTCTATTTCCATCTCCCTGTTCTAAAAATCCATTTAATATATGGTCCCCAGATAGGGGACGTATCAGATATTAAACTGATAAGAAAAGATACTACACTTGATCTTAGCCAAAAGGCCGAGAAGCGATAACCCGAACGGGCCGCGCGTTGCCCGAGCCTGCCCGATACTGCTGTTCAGCCCTTGCAGCGATTCAGCCTACTTCTAGGCAATTCCATGGGGCCCTGCCGGCTCACACACTCACAGCTACACGGGAGGTGAATAAAGGCCGGAGAGGAAGCCAGACAGGATTTGCTTCTTTTGCTTGCACCACAATGCAGTGCTGAAAGAGGAGGAATCTACATAAAAACGCCTTCCTGGCAACGCCCAAATGCCCTGCTGCCATGCAGATAAACACTGGCAGCGGCAGCAAGTGCATGCCCACAGCCACCCCTTGTTCCTTCACACCTTGTATCAGCTGTAATCCAGTCCAGTCCAGTGCTGCCTGCTGAGCAGCACTGACCAACACTGCCTGGGCCCAGGCTTTTATCTCTGAGGCCCCATTATGATGTCAGAAAGCTGGCTCTGGAATCCTGAGGGCTCCACTATGACACGTGCAAAGTTCCGTCTGAACTTTATATAAGACGGTGAGGCTCAGTCAGTCACTCAGTGTTGCCTGAGAGGGCAACACTGCAACAGCCGGCCGCCAGGCTGTCTTTTTTTTGCACAGCTAGTTGCCTCCAGGAGGCCACAAGAGGGAGACAAGGGACTGCAAAATGGAAAATAGGCATCCACCAACTTTACAGACAACTTCTCCTTGCTCCTACAACCTCCATCCTTGCACAGTTTGTTATTCTTCTAGGTAACATAGTAACAAATCCAAATTGCTGCTCTCTTTGTAGGCAAGCAAGGCTTTGTTGCAACTGCAATTCTTACTTCTTCTTGAAATGTAGGGACGACAGTACATTCCATCACATCCATCTAGTGTACACAGGTAGGTCCATTGTGGCGGGCAGGCGAGCGGGCGGGCTGCTTTATTGGCTGTTTGCTGTTCCCCTACTCCACTCCACTATTTGACTGTTGTGCTGCATCAATCAATCAATCAATCAATCAATCAATCAATCAATCAATCAATCAATCAATCAATCAATCAATCAGTGGCTGGCTCAGGTGCAGCTCTTTAACTTACCTAAAAGGGAGGGCGGAGAGAAGACAAGGAAGGTGAATGAGGTGTTCCAATGTGAAATGCCGGAAACACAGAAACACAGACGACACACAACAAGAGGTGGCAATCTATTCATTAATTGCATTTAATCAATGAGCTCATTATCACTCATGCATTGTCCAACAGGTGTTGAAATAATGGGATTAAAAGGGGAGATCCCTTCAGAAAGACAGAAACAATAGCAAAGACAAAAAACACTTTTGGAATCTGCTTTTAGTCAACACATAAGGAAAGGGTGCACCGGTCCTGGAAATACTGCAATACCAGGTCAATGCGTGGAGTGGACAGAGCAAGCTCTATTTCCATCTCCCTGTTCTAAAAATCCATTTAATATATGGTCCCCAGATAGGGGACGTATCAGATATTAAACTGATAAGAACAGATACTACACTTGATCTTAGCCAAAAGGCCGAGAAGCGATAACCCGAACGGGCCGCGCGTTGCCCGAGCCTGCCCGATACTGCTGTTCAGCCCTTGCAGCGATTCAGCCTACTTCTAGGCAATTCCATGGGGCCCTGCAGGCTCACACACTCACAGCTACACGGGAGGTGAATAAAGGCCGGAGAGGAAGCCAGACAGGATTTGCTTCTTTTGCTTGCACCACAATGCAGTGCTGAAAGAGGAGGAATCTACATAAAAACGCCTTCCTGGCAACGCCCAAATGCCCTGCTGCCATGCAGATAAACACTGGCAGCGGCAGCAAGTGCATGCCCACAGCCACCCCTTGTTCCTTCACACCTTGTATCAGCTGTAATCCAGTCCAGTCCAGTGCTGCCTGCTGAGCAGCACTGACCAACACTGCCTGGGCCCAGGCTTTTATCTCTGAGGCCCCATTATGATGTCAGAAAGCTGGCTCTGGAATCCTGAGGGCTCCACTATGACACGTGCAAAGTTCCGTCTGAACTTTATATAAGACGGTGAGGCTCAGTCAGTCACTCAGTGTTGCCTGAGAGGGCAACACTGCAACAGCCGGCCGCCAGGCTGTCTTTTTTTTTGCACAGCTAGTTGCCTCCAGGAGGCCACAAGAGGGAGACAAGGGACTGCAAAATGGAAAATAGGCATCCACCAACTTTACAGACAACTTCTCCTTGCTCCTACAACCTCCATCCTTGCACAGTTTGTTATTCTTCTAGGTAACATAGTAACAAATCCAAATTGCTGCTCTCTTTGTAGGCAAGCAAGGCTTTGTTGCAACTGCAATTCTTACTTCTTCTTGAAATGTAGGGACGACAGTACATTCCATCACATCCATCTAGTGTACACAGGTAGGTCCATTGTGGCGGGCAGGCGAGCGGGCGGGCTGCTTTATTGGCTGTTTGCTGTTCCCCTACTCCACTCCACTATTTGACTGTTGTGCTGCATCAATCAATCAATCAATCAATCAATCAATCAATCAATCAATCAATCAATCAATCAATCAATCAATCAATCAGTGGCTGGCTCAGGTGCAGCTCTTTAACTTACCTAAAAGGGAGGGCGGAGAGAAGACAAGGAAGGTGAATGAGGTGTTCCAATGTGAAATGCCGGAAACACAGAAACACAGACGACACACAACAAGAGGTGGCAATCTATTCATTAATTGCATTTAATCAATGAGCTCATTATCACTCATGCATTGTCCAACAGGTGTTGAAATAATGGGATTAAAAGGGGAGATCCCTTCAGAAAGACAGAAACAATAGCAAAGACAAAAAACACTTTTGGAATCTGCTTTTAGTCAACACATAAGGAAAGGGTGCACCGGTCCTGGAAATACTGCAATACCAGGTCAATGCGTGGAGTGGACAGAGCAAGCTCTATTTCCATCTCCCTGTTCTAAAAATCCATTTAATATATGGTCCCCAGATAGGGGACGTATCAGATATTAAACTGATAAGAACAGATACTACACTTGATCTTAGCCAAAAGGCCGAGAAGCGATAACCCGAACGGGCCGCGCGTTGCCCGAGCCTGCCCGATACTGCTGTTCAGCCCTTGCAGCGATTCAGCCTACTTCTAGGCAATTCCATGGGGCCCTGCAGGCTCACACACTCACAGCTACACGGGAGGTGAATAAAGGCCGGAGAGGAAGCCAGACAGGATTTGCTTCTTTTGCTTGCACCACAATGCAGTGCTGAAAGAGGAATCTACATAAAAACGCCTTCCTGGCAACGCCCAAATGCCCTGCTGCCATGCAGATAAACACTGGCAGCGGCAGCAAGTGCATGCCCACAGCCACCCCTTGTTCCTTCACACCTTGTATCAGCTGTAATCCAGTCCAGTCCAGTGCTGCCTGCTGAGCAGCACTGACCAACACTGCCTGGGCCCAGGCTTTTATCTCTGAGGCCCCATTATGATGTCAGAAAGCTGGCTCTGGAATCCTGAGGGCTCCACTATGACACGTGCAAAGTTCCGTCTGAACTTTATATAAGACGGTGAGGCTCAGTCAGTCACTCAGTGTTGCCTGAGAGGGCAACACTGCAACAGCCGGCCGCCAGGCTGTCTTTTTTTTGCACAGCTAGTTGCCTCCAGGAGGCCACAAGAGGGAGACAAGGGACTGCAAAATGGAAAATAGGCATCCACCAACTTTACAGACAACTTCTCCTTGCTCCTACAACCTCCATCCTTGCACAGTTTGTTATTCTTCTAGGTAACATAGTAACAAATCCAAATTGCTGCTCTCTTTGTAGGCAAGCAAGGCTTTGTTGCAACTGCAATTCTTACTTCTTCTTGAAATGTAGGGACGACAGTACATTCCATCACATCCATCTAGCGTACACAGGTAGGTCCATTGTGGCGGGCAGGCGAGCGGGCGGGCTGCTTTATTGGCTGTTTGCTGTTCCCCTACTCCACTCCACTATTTGACTGTTGTGCTGCATCAATCAATCAATCAATCAATCAATCAATCAATCAATCAGTGGCTGGCTCAGGTGCAGCTCTTTAACTTACCTAAAAGGGAGGGCGGAGAGAAGACAAGGAAGGTGAATGAGGTGTTCCAATGTGAAATGCCGGAAACACAGAAACACAGACGACACACAACAAGAGGTGGCAATCTATTCATTAATTGCATTTAATCAATGAGCTCATTATCACTCATGCATTGTCCAACAGGTGTTGAAATAATGGGATTAAAAGGGGAGATCCCTTCAGAAAGACAGAAACAATAGCAAAGACAAAAAACACTTTTGGAATCTGCTTTTAGTCAACACATAAGGAAAGGGTGCACCGGTCCTGGAAATACTGCAATACCAGGTCAATGCGTGGAGTGGACAGAGCAAGCTCTATTTCCATCTCCCTGTTCTAAAAATCCATTTAATATATGGTCCCCAGATAGGGGACGTATCAGATATTAAACTGATAAGAACAGATACTACACTTGATCTTAGCCAAAAGGCCGAGAAGCGATAACCCGAACGGGCCGTGCGTTGCCCGAGCCTGCCCGATACTGCTGTTCAGCCCTTGCAGCGATTCAGCCTACTTCTAGGCAATTCCATGGGGCCCTGCAGGCTCACACACTCACAGCTACACGGGAGGTGAATAAAGGCCGGAGAGGAAGCCAGACAGGATTTGCTTCTTTTGCTTGCACCACAATGCAGTGCTGAAAGAGGAGGAATCTACATAAAAACGCCTTCCTGGCAACGCCCAAATGCCCTGCTGCCATGCAGATAAACACTGGCAGCGGCAGCAAGTGCATGCCCACAGCCACCCCTTGTTCCTTCACACCTTGTATCAGCTGTAATCCAGTCCAGTCCAGTGCTGCCTGCTGAGCAGCACTGACCAACACTGCCTGGGCCCAGGCTTTTATCTCTGAGGCCCCATTATGATGTCAGAAAGCTGGCTCTGGAATCCTGAGGGCTCCACTATGACACGTGCAAAGTTCCGTCTGAACTTTATATAAGACGGTGAGGCTCAGTCAGTCACTCAGTGTTGCCTGAGAGGGCAACACTGCAACAGCCGGCCGCCAGGCTGTCTTTTTTTTGCACAGCTAGTTGCCTCCAGGAGGCCACAAGAGGGAGACAAGGGACTGCAAAATGGAAAATAGGCATCCACCAACTTTACAGACAACTTCTCCTTGCTCCTACAACCTCCATCCTTGCACAGTTTGTTATTCTTCTAGGTAACATAGTAACAAATCCAAATTGCTGCTCTCTTTGTAGGCAAGCAAGGCTTTGTTGCAACTGCAATTCTTACTTCTTCTTGAAATGTAGGGACGACAGTACATTCCATCACATCCATCTAGTGTACACAGGTAGGTCCATTGTGGCGGGCAGGCGAGCGGGCGGGCTGCTTTATTGGCTGTTTGCTGTTCCCCTACTCCACTCCACTATTTGACTGTTGTGCTGCATCAATCAATCAATCAATCAATCAATCAATCAATCAATCAATCAATCAGTGGCTGGCTCAGGTGCAGCTCTTTAACTTACCTAAAAGGGAGGGCGGAGAGAAGACAAGGAAGGTGAATGAGGTGTTCCAATGTGAAATGCCGGAAACACAGAAACACAGACGACACACAACAAGAGGTGGCAATCTATTCATTAATTGCATTTAATCAATGAGCTCATTATCACTCATGCATTGTCCAACAGGTGTTGAAATAATGGGATTAAAAGGGGAGATCCCTTCAGAAAGACAGAAACAATAGCAAAGACAAAAAACACTTTTGGAATCTGCTTTTAGTCAACACATAAGGAAAGGGTGCACCGGTCCTGGAAATACTGCAATACCAGGTCAATGCGTGGAGTGGACAGAGCAAGCTCTATTTCCATCTCCCTGTTCTAAAAATCCATTTAATATATGGTCCCCAGATAGGGGACGTATCAGATATTAAACTGATAAGAACAGATACTACACTTGATCTTAGCCAAAAGGCCGAGAAGCGATAACCCGAACGGGCCGCGCGTTGCCCGAGCCTGCCCGATACTGCTGTTCAGCCCTTGCAGCGATTCAGCCTACTTCTAGGCAATTCCATGGGGCCCTGCAGGCTCACACACTCACAGCTACACGGGAGGTGAATAAAGGCCGGAGAGGAAGCCAGACAGGATTTGCTTCTTTTGCTTGCACCACAATGCAGTGCTGAAAGAGGAGGAATCTACATAAAAACGCCTTCCTGGCAACGCCCAAATGCCCTGCTGCCATGCAGATAAACACTGGCAGCGGCAGCAAGTGCATGCCCACAGCCACCCCTTGTTCCTTCACACCTTGTATCAGCTGTAATCCAGTCCAGTCCAGTGCTGCCTGCTGAGCAGCACTGACCAACACTGCCTGGGCCCAGGCTTTTATCTCTGAGGCCCCATTATGATGTCAGAAAGCTGGCTCTGGAATCCTGAGGGCTCCACTATGACACGTGCAAAGTTCCGTCTGAACTTTATATAAGACGGTGAGGCTCAGTCAGTCACTCAGTGTTGCCTGAGAGGGCAACACTGCAACAGCCGGCCGCCAGGCTGTCTTTTTTTTGCACAGCTAGTTGCCTCCAGGAGGCCACAAGAGGGAGACAAGGGACTGCAAAATGGAAAATAGGCATCCACCAACTTTACAGACAACTTCTCCTTGCTCCTACAACCTCCATCCTTGCACAGTTTGTTATTCTTCTAGGTAACATAGTAACAAATCCAAATTGCTGCTCTCTTTGTAGGCAAGCAAGGCTTTGTTGCAACTGCAATTCTTACTTCTTCTTGAAATGTAGGGACGACAGTACATTCCATCACATCCATCTAGTGTACACAGGTAGGTCCATTGTGGCGGGCAGGCGAGCGGGCGGGCTGCTTTATTGGCTGTTTGCTGTTCCCCTACTCCACTCCACTATTTGACTGTTGTGCTGCATCAATCAATCAATCAATCAATCAATCAATCAATCAATCAATCAATCAATCAATCAATCAATCAATCAATCAATCAGTGGCTGGCTCAGGTGCAGCTCTTTAACTTACCTAAAAGGGAGGGCGGAGAGAAGACAAGGAAGGTGAATGAGGTGTTCCAATGTGAAATGCCGGAAACACAGAAACACAGACGACACACAACAAGAGGTGGCAATCTATTCATTAATTGCATTTAATCAATGAGCTCATTATCACTCATGCATTGTCCAACAGGTGTTGAAATAATGGGATTAAAAGGGGAGATCCCTTCAGAAAGACAGAAACAATAGCAAAGACAAAAAACACTTTTGGAATCTGCTTTTAGTCAACACATAAGGAAAGGGTGCACCGGTCCTGGAAATACTGCAATACCAGGTCAATGCGTGGAGTGGACAGAGCAAGCTCTATTTCCATCTCCCTGTTCTAAAAATCCATTTAATATATGGTCCCCAGATAGGGGACGTATCAGATATTAAACTGATAAGAACAGATACTACACTTGATCTTAGCCAAAAGGCCGAGAAGCGATAACCCGAACGGGCCGCGCGTTGCCCGAGCCTGCCCGATACTGCTGTTCAGCCCTTGCAGCGATTCAGCCTACTTCTAGGCAATTCCATGGGGCCCTGCAGGCTCACACACTCACAGCTACACGGGAGGTGAATAAAGGCCGGAGAGGAAGCCAGACAGGATTTGCTTCTTTTGCTTGCACCACAATGCAGTGCTGAAAGAGGAGGAATCTACATAAAAACGCCTTCCTGGCAACGCCCAAATGCCCTGCTGCCATGCAGATAAACACTGGCAGCGGCAGCAAGTGCATGCCCACAGCCACCCCTTGTTCCTTCACACCTTGTATCAGCTGTAATCCAGTCCAGTCCAGTGCTGCCTGCTGAGCAGCACTGACCAACACTGCCTGGGCCCAGGCTTTTATCTCTGAGGCCCCATTATGATGTCAGAAAGCTGGCTCTGGAATCCTGAGGGCTCCACTATGACACGTGCAAAGTTCCGTCTGAACTTTATATAAGACGGTGAGGCTCAGTCAGTCACTCAGTGTTGCCTGAGAGGGCAACACTGCAACAGCCGGCCGCCAGACTGTCTTTTTTTTTGCACAGCTAGTTGCCTCCAGGAGGCCACAAGAGGGAGACAAGGGACTGCAAAATGGAAAATAGGCATCCACCAACTTTACAGACAACTTCTCCTTGCTCCTACAACCTCCATCCTTGCACAGTTTGTTATTCTTCTAGGTAACATAGTAACAAATCCAAATTGCTGCTCTCTTTGTAGGCAAGCAAGGCTTTGTTGCAACTGCAATTCTTACTTCTTCTTGAAATGTAGGGACGACAGTACATTCCATCACATCCATCTAGTGTACACAGGTAGGTCCATTGTGGCGGGCAGGCGAGCGGGCGGGCTGCTTTATTGGCTGTTTGCTGTTCCCCTACTCCACTCCACTATTTGACTGTTGTGCTGCATCAATCAATCAATCAATCAATCAATCAATCAATCAATCAATCAATCAATCAATCAGTGGCTGGCTCAGGTGCAGCTCTTTAACTTACCTAAAAGGGAGGGCGGAGAGAAGACAAGGAAGGTGAATGAGGTGTTCCAATGTGAAATGCCGGAAACACAGAAACACAGACGACACACAACAAGAGGTGGCAATCTATTCATTAATTGCATTTAATCAATGAGCTCATTATCACTCATGCATTGTCCAACAGGTGTTGAAATAATGGGATTAAAAGGGGAGATCCCTTCAGAAAGACAGAAACAATAGCAAAGACAAAAAACACTTTTGGAATCTGCTTTTAGTCAACACATAAGGAAAGGGTGCACCGGTCCTGGAAATACTGCAATACCAGGTCAATGCGTGGAGTGGACAGAGCAAGCTCTATTTCCATCTCCCTGTTCTAAAAATCCATTTAATATATGGTCCCCAGATAGGGGACGTATCAGATATTAAACTGATAAGAACAGATACTACACTTGATCTTAGCCAAAAGGCCGAGAAGCGATAACCCGAACGGGCCGCGCGTTGCCCGAGCCTGCCCGATACTGCTGTTCAGCCCTTGCAGCGATTCAGCCTACTTCTAGGCAATTCCATGGGGCCCTGCAGGCTCACACACTCACAGCTACACGGGAGGTGAATAAAGGCCGGAGAGGAAGCCAGACAGGATTTGCTTCTTTTGCTTGCACCACAATGCAGTGCTGAAAGAGGAGGAATCTACATAAAAACGCCTTCCTGGCAACGCCCAAATGCCCTGCTGCCATGCAGATAAACACTGGCAGCGGCAGCAAGTGCATGCCCACAGCCACCCCTTGTTCCTTCACACCTTGTATCAGCTGTAATCCAGTCCAGTCCAGTGCTGCCTGCTGAGCAGCACTGACCAACACTGCCTGGGCCCAGGCTTTTATCTCTGAGGCCCCATTATGATGTCAGAAAGCTGGCTCTGGAATCCTGAGGGCTCCACTATGACACGTGCAAAGTTCCGTCTGAACTTTATATAAGACGGTGAGGCTCAGTCAGTCACTCAGTGTTGCCTGAGAGGGCAACACTGCAACAGCCGGCCGCCAGGCTGTCTTTTTTTTGCACAGCTAGTTGCCTCCAGGAGGCCACAAGAGGGAGACAAGGGACTGCAAAATGGAAAATAGGCATCCACCAACTTTACAGACAACTTCTCCTTGCTCCTACAACCTCCATCCTTGCACAGTTTGTTATTCTTCTAGGTAACATAGTAACAAATCCAAATTGCTGCTCTCTTTGTAGGCAAGCAAGGCTTTGTTGCAACTGCAATTCTTACTTCTTCTTGAAATGTAGGGACGACAGTACATTCCATCACATCCATCTAGTGTACACAGGTAGGTCCATTGTGGCGGGCAGGCGAGCGGGCGGGCTGCTTTATTGGCTGTTTGCTGTTCCCCTACTCCACTCCACTATTTGACTGTTGTGCTGCATCAATCAATCAATCAATCAATCAATCAATCAATCAATCAATCAGTGGCTGGCTCAGGTGCAGCTCTTTAACTTACCTAAAAGGGAGGGCGGAGAGAAGACAAGGAAGGTGAATGAGGTGTTCCAATGTGAAATGCCGGAAACACAGAAACACAGACGACACACAACAAGAGGTGGCAATCTATTCATTAATTGCATTTAATCAATGAGCTCATTATCACTCATGCATTGTCCAACAGGTGTTGAAATAATGGGATTAAAAGGGGAGATCCCTTCAGAAAGACAGAAACAATAGCAAAGACAAAAAACACTTTTGGAATCTGCTTTTAGTCAACACATAAGGAAAGGGTGCACCGGTCCTGGAAATACTGCAATACCAGGTCAATGCGTGGAGTGGACAGAGCAAGCTCTATTTCCATCTCCCTGTTCTAAAAATCCATTTAATATATGGTCCCCAGATAGGGGACGTATCAGATATTAAACTGATAAGAACAGATACTACACTTGATCTTAGCCAAAAGGCCGAGAAGCGATAACCCGAACGGGCCGCGCGTTGCCCGAGCCTGCCCGATACTGCTGTTCAGCCCTTGCAGCGATTCAGCCTACTTCTAGGCAATTCCATGGGGCCCTGCAGGCTCACACACTCACAGCTACACGGGAGGTGAATAAAGGCCGGAGAGGAAGCCAGACAGGATTTGCTTCTTTTGCTTGCACCACAATGCAGTGCTGAAAGAGGAGGAATCTACATAAAAACGCCTTCCTGGCAACGCCCAAATGCCCTGCTGCCATGCAGATAAACACTGGCAGCGGCAGCAAGTGCATGCCCACAGCCACCCCTTGTTCCTTCACACCTTGTATCAGCTGTAATCCAGTCCAGTCCAGTGCTGCCTGCTGAGCAGCACTGACCAACACTGCCTGGGCCCAGGCTTTTATCTCTGAGGCCCCATTATGATGTCAGAAAGCTGGCTCTGGAATCCTGAGGGCTCCACTATGACACGTGCAAAGTTCCGTCTGAACTTTATATAAGACGGTGAGGCTCAGTCAGTCACTCAGTGTTGCCTGAGAGGGCAACACTGCAACAGCCGGCCGCCAGGCTGTCTTTTTTTTGCACAGCTAGTTGCCTCCAGGAGGCCACAAGAGGGAGACAAGGGACTGCAAAATGGAAAATAGGCATCCACCAACTTTACAGACAACTTCTCCTTGCTCCTACAACCTCCATCCTTGCACAGTTTGTTATTCTTCTAGGTAACATAGTAACAAATCCAAATTGCTGCTCTCTTTGTAGGCAAGCAAGGCTTTGTTGCAACTGCAATTCTTACTTCTTCTTGAAATGTAGGGACGACAGTACATTCCATCACATCCATCTAGTGTACACAGGTAGGTCCATTGTGGCGGGCAGGCGAGCGGGCGGGCTGCTTTATTGGCTGTTTGCTGTTCCCCTACTCCACTCCACTATTTGACTGTTGTGCTGCATCAATCAATCAATCAATCAATCAATCAATCAATCAATCAATCAATCAATCAATCAGTGGCTGGCTCAGGTGCAGCTCTTTAACTTACCTAAAAGGGAGGGCGGAGAGAAGACAAGGAAGGTGAATGAGGTGTTCCAATGTGAAATGCCGGAAACACAGAAACACAGACGACACACAACAAGAGGTGGCAATCTATTCATTAATTGCATTTAATCAATGAGCTCATTATCACTCATGCATTGTCCAACAGGTGTTGAAATAATGGGATTAAAAGGGGAGATCCCTTCAGAAAGACAGAAACAATAGCAAAGACAAAAAACACTTTTGGAATCTGCTTTTAGTCAACACATAAGGAAAGGGTGCACCGGTCCTGGAAATACTGCAATACCAGGTCAATGCGTGGAGTGGACAGAGCAAGCTCTATTTCCATCTCCCTGTTCTAAAAATCCATTTAATATATGGTCCCCAGATAGGGGACGTATCAGATATTAAACTGATAAGAACAGATACTACACTTGATCTTAGCCAAAAGGCCGAGAAGCGATAACCCGAACGGGCCGCGCGTTGCCCGAGCCTGCCCGATACTGCTGTTCAGCCCTTGCAGCGATTCAGCCTACTTCTAGGCAATTCCATGGGGCCCTGCAGGCTCACACACTCACAGCTACACGGGAGGTGAATAAAGGCCGGAGAGGAAGCCAGACAGGATTTGCTTCTTTTGCTTGCACCACAATGCAGTGCTGAAAGAGGAGGAATCTACATAAAAACGCCTTCCTGGCAACGCCCAAATGCCCTGCTGCCATGCAGATAAACACTGGCAGCGGCAGCAAGTGCATGCCCACAGCCACCCCTTGTTCCTTCACACCTTGTATCAGCTGTAATCCAGTCCAGTCCAGTGCTGCCTGCTGAGCAGCACTGACCAACACTGCCTGGGCCCAGGCTTTTATCTCTGAGGCCCCATTATGATGTCAGAAAGCTGGCTCTGGAATCCTGAGGGCTCCACTATGACACGTGCAAAGTTCCGTCTGAACTTTATATAAGACGGTGAGGCTCAGTCAGTCACTCAGTGTTGCCTGAGAGGGCAACACTGCAACAGCCGGCCGCCAGGCTGTCTTTTTTTTGCACAGCTAGTTGCCTCCAGGAGGCCACAAGAGGGAGACAAGGGACTGCAAAATGGAAAATAGGCATCCACCAACTTTACAGACAACTTCTCCTTGCTCCTACAACCTCCATCCTTGCACAGTTTGTTATTCTTCTAGGTAACATAGTAACAAATCCAAATTGCTGCTCTCTTTGTAGGCAAGCAAGGCTTTGTTGCAACTGCAATTCTTACTTCTTCTTGAAATGTAGGGACGACAGTACATTCCATCACATCCATCTAGTGTACACAGGTAGGTCCATTGTGGCGGGCAGGCGAGCGGGCGGGCTGCTTTATTGGCTGTTTGCTGTTCCCCTACTCCACTCCACTATTTGACTGTTGTGCTGCATCAATCAATCAATCAATCAATCAATCAATCAATCAATCAATCAATCAATCAATCAATCAGTGGCTGGCTCAGGTGCAGCTCTTTAACTTACCTAAAAGGGAGGGCGGAGAGAAGACAAGGAAGGTGAATGAGGTGTTCCAATGTGAAATGCCGGAAACACAGAAACACAGACGACACACAACAAGAGGTGGCAATCTATTCATTAATTGCATTTAATCAATGAGCTCATTATCACTCATGCATTGTCCAACAGGTGTTGACATAATGGGATTAAAAGGGGAGATCCCTTCAGAAAGACAGAAACAATAGCAAAGACAAAAAACACTTTTGGAATCTGCTTTTAGTCAACACATAAGGAAAGGGTGCACCGGTCCTGGAAATACTGCAATACCAGGTCAATGCGTGGAGTGGACAGAGCAAGCTCTATTTCCATCTCCCTGTTCTAAAAATCCATTTAATATATGGTCCCCAGATAGGGGACGTATCAGATATTAAACTGATAAGAACAGATACTACACTTGATCTTAGCCAAAAGGCCGAGAAGCGATAACCCGAACGGGCCGCGCGTTGCCCGAGCCTGCCCGATACTGCTGTTCAGCCCTTGCAGCGATTCAGCCTACTTCTAGGCAATTCCATGGGGCCCTGCAGGCTCACACACTCACAGCTACACGGGAGGTGAATAAAGGCCGGAGAGGAAGCCAGACAGGATTTGCTTCTTTTGCTTGCACCACAATGCAGTGCTGAAAGAGGAGGAATCTACATAAAAACGCCTTCCTGGCAACGCCCAAATGCCCTGCTGCCATGCAGATAAACACTGGCAGCGGCAGCAAGTGCATGCCCACAGCCACCCCTTGTTCCTTCACACCTTGTATCAGCTGTAATCCAGTCCAGTCCAGTGCTGCCTGCTGAGCAGCACTGACCAACACTGCCTGGGCCCAGGCTTTTATCTCTGAGGCCCCATTATGATGTCAGAAAGCTGGCTCTGGAATCCTGAGGGCTCCACTATGACACGTGCAAAGTTCCGTCTGAACTTTATATAAGACGGTGAGGCTCAGTCAGTCACTCAGTGTTGCCTGAGAGGGCAACACTGCAACAGCCGGCCGCCAGGCTGTCTTTTTTTTGCACAGCTAGTTGCCTCCAGGAGGCCACAAGAGGGAGACAAGGGACTGCAAAATGGAAAATAGGCATCCACCAACTTTACAGACAACTTCTCCTTGCTCCTACAACCTCCATCCTTGCACAGTTTGTTATTCTTCTAGGTAACATAGTAACAAATCCAAATTGCTGCTCTCTTTGTAGGCAAGCAAGGCTTTGTTGCAACTGCAATTCTTACTTCTTCTTGAAATGTAGGGACGACAGTACATTCCATCACATCCATCTAGTGTACACAGGTAGGTCCATTGTGGCGGGCAGGCGAGCGGGCGGGCTGCTTTATTGGCTGTTTGCTGTTCCCCTACTCCACTCCACTATTTGACTGTTGTGCTGCATCAATCAATCAATCAATCAATCAATCAATCAATCAATCAATCAATCAGTGGCTGGCTCAGGTGCAGCTCTTTAACTTACCTAAAAGGGAGGGCGGAGAGAAGACAAGGAAGGTGAATGAGGTGTTCCAATGTGAAATGCCGGAAACACAGAAACACAGACGACACACAACAAGAGGTGGCAATCTATTCATTAATTGCATTTAATCAATGAGCTCATTATCACTCATGCATTGTCCAACAGGTGTTGAAATAATGGGATTAAAAGGGGAGATCCCTTCAGAAAGACAGAAACAATAGCAAAGACAAAAAACACTTTTGGAATCTGCTTTTAGTCAACACATAAGGAAAGGGTGCACCGGTCCTGGAAATACTGCAATACCAGGTCAATGCGTGGAGTGGACAGAGCAAGCTCTATTTCCATCTCCCTGTTCTAAAAATCCATTTAATATATGGTCCCCAGATAGGGGACGTATCAGATATTAAACTGATAAGAAAAGATACTACACTTGATCTTAGCCAAAAGGCCGAGAAGCGATAACCCGAACGGGCCGCGCGTTGCCCGAGCCTGCCCGATACTGCTGTTCAGCCCTTGCAGCGATTCAGCCTACTTCTAGGCAATTCCATGGGGCCCTGCAGGCTCACACACTCACAGCTACACGGGAGGTGAATAAAGGCCGGAGAGGAAGCCAGACAGGATTTGCTTCTTTTGCTTGCACCACAATGCAGTGCTGAAAGAGGAGGAATCTACATAAAAACGCCTTCCTGGCAACGCCCAAATGCCCTGCTGCCATGCAGATAAACACTGGCAGCGGCAGCAAGTGCATGCCCACAGCCACCCCTTGTTCCTTCACACCTTGTATCAGCTGTAATCCAGTCCAGTCCAGTGCTGCCTGCTGAGCAGCACTGACCAACACTGCCTGGGCCCAGGCTTTTATCTCTGAGGCCCCATTATGATGTCAGAAAGCTGGCTCTGGAATCCTGAGGGCTCCACTATGACACGTGCAAAGTTCCGTCTGAACTTTATATAAGACGGTGAGGCTCAGTCAGTCACTCAGTGTTGCCTGAGAGGGCAACACTGCAACAGCCGGCCGCCAGGCTGTCTTTTTTTTGCACAGCTAGTTGCCTCCAGGAGGCCACAAGAGGGAGACAAGGGACTGCAAAATGGAAAATAGGCATCCACCAACTTTACAGACAACTTCTCCTTGCTCCTACAACCTCCATCCTTGCACAGTTTGTTATTCTTCTAGGTAACATAGTAACAAATCCAAATTGCTGCTCTCTTTGTAGGCAAGCAAGGCTTTGTTGCAACTGCAATTCTTACTTCTTCTTGAAATGTAGGGGCGACAGTACATTCCATCACATCCATCTAGTGTACACAGGTAGGTCCATTGTGGCGGGCAGGCGAGCGGGCGGGCTGCTTTATTGGCTGTTTGCTGTTCCCCTACTCCACTCCACTATTTGACTGTTGTGCTGCATCAATCAATCAATCAATCAATCAATCAATCAATCAATCAATCAATCAATCAATCAATCAGTGGCTGGCTCAGGTGCAGCTCTTTAACTTACCTAAAAGGGAGGGCGGAGAGAAGACAAGGAAGGTGAATGAGGTGTTCCAATGTGAAATGCCGGAAACACAGAAACACAGACGACACACAACAAGAGGTGGCAATCTATTCATTAATTGCATTTAATCAATGAGCTCATTATCACTCATGCATTGTCCAACAGGTGTTGAAATAATGGGATTAAAAGGGGAGATCCCTTCAGAAAGACAGAAACAATAGCAAAGACAAAAAACACTTTTGGAATCTGCTTTTAGTCAACACATAAGGAAAGGGTGCACCGGTCCTGGAAATACTGCAATACCAGGTCAATGCGTGGAGTGGACAGAGCAAGCTCTATTTCCATCTCCCTGTTCTAAAAATCCATTTAATATATGGTCCCCAGATAGGGGACGTATCAGATATTAAACTGATAAGAACAGATACTACACTTGATCTTAGCCAAAAGGCCGAGAAGCGATAACCCGAACGGGCCGCGCGTTGCCCGAGCCTGCCCGATACTGCTGTTCAGCCCTTGCAGCGATTCAGCCTACTTCTAGGCAATTCCATGGGGCCCTGCAGGCTCACACACTCACAGCTACACGGGAGGTGAATAAAGGCCGGAGAGGAAGCCAGACAGGATTTGCTTCTTTTGCTTGCACCACAATGCAGTGCTGAAAGAGGAGGAATCTACATAAAAACGCCTTCCTGGCAACGCCCAAATGCCCTGCTGCCATGCAGATAAACACTGGCAGCGGCAGCAAGTGCATGCCCACAGCCACCCCTTGTTCCTTCACACCTTGTATCAGCTGTAATCCAGTCCAGTCCAGTGCTGCCTGCTGAGCAGCACTGACCAACACTGCCTGGGCCCAGGCTTTTATCTCTGAGGCCCCATTATGATGTCAGAAAGCTGGCTCTGGAATCCTGAGGGCTCCACTATGACACGTGCAAAGTTCCGTCTGAACTTTATATAAGACGGTGAGGCTCAGTCAGTCACTCAGTGTTGCCTGAGAGGGCAACACTGCAACAGCCGGCCGCCAGGCTGTCTTTTTTTTGCACAGCTAGTTGCCTCCAGGAGGCCACAAGAGGGAGACAAGGGACTGCAAAATGGAAAATAGGCATCCACCAACTTTACAGACAACTTCTCCTTGCTCCTACAACCTCCATCCTTGCACAGTTTGTTATTCTTCTAGGTAACATAGTAACAAATCCAAATTGCTGCTCTCTTTGTAGGCAAGCAAGGCTTTGTTGCAACTGCAATTCTTACTTCTTCTTGAAATGTAGGGACGACAGTACATTCCATCACATCCATCTAGTGTACACAGGTAGGTCCATTGTGGCGGGCAGGCGAGCGGGCGGGCTGCTTTATTGGCTGTTTGCTGTTCCCCTACTCCACTCCACTATTTGACTGTTGTGCTGCATCAATCAATCAATCAATCAATCAATCAATCAATCAATCAATGGCTGGCTCAGGTGCAGCTCTTTAACTTACCTAAAAGGGAGGGCGGAGAGAAGACAAGGAAGGTGAATGAGGTGTTCCAATGTGAAATGCCGGAAACACAGAAACACAGACGACACACAACAAGAGGTGGCAATCTATTCATTAATTGCATTTAATCAATGAGCTCATTATCACTCATGCATTGTCCAACAGGTGTTGAAATAATGGGATTAAAAGGGGAGATCCCTTCAGAAAGACAGAAACAATAGCAAAGACAAAAAACACTTTTGGAATCTGCTTTTAGTCAACACATAAGGAAAGGGTGCACCGGTCCTGGAAATACTGCAATACCAGGTCAATGCGTGGAGTGGACAGAGCAAGCTCTATTTCCATCTCCCTGTTCTAAAAATCCATTTAATATATGGTCCCCAGATAGGGGACGTATCAGATATTAAACTGATAAGAACAGATACTACACTTGATCTTAGCCAAAAGGCCGAGAAGCGATAACCCGAACGGGCCGCGCGTTGCCCGAGCCTGCCCGATACTGCTGTTCAGCCCTTGCAGCGATTCAGCCTACTTCTAGGCAATTCCATGGGGCCCTGCAGGCTCACACACTCACAGCTACACGGGAGGTGAATAAAGGCCGGAGAGGAAGCCAGACAGGATTTGCTTCTTTTGCTTGCACCACAATGCAGTGCTGAAAGAGGAGGAATCTACATAAAAACGCCTTCCTGGCAACGCCCAAATGCCCTGCTGCCATGCAGATAAACACTGGCAGCGGCAGCAAGTGCATGCCCACAGCCACCCCTTGTTCCTTCACACCTTGTATCAGCTGTAATCCAGTCCAGTCCAGTGCTGCCTGCTGAGCAGCACTGACCAACACTGCCTGGGCCCAGGCTTTTATCTCTGAGGCCCCATTATGATGTCAGAAAGCTGGCTCTGGAATCCTGAGGGCTCCACTATGAAACGTGCAAAGTTCCGTCTGAACTTTATATAAGACGGTGAGGCTCAGTCAGTCACTCAGTGTTGCCTGAGAGGGCAACACTGCAACAGCCGGCCGCCAGGCTGTCTTTTTTTTGCACAGCTAGTTGCCTCCAGGAGGCCACAAGAGGGAGACAAGGGACTGCAAAATGGAAAATAGGCATCCACCAACTTTACAGACAACTTCTCCTTGCTCCTACAACCTCCATCCTTGCACAGTTTGTTATTCTTCTAGGTAACATAGTAACAAATCCAAATTGCTGCTCTCTTTGTAGGCAAGCAAGGCTTTGTTGCAACTGCAATTCTTACTTCTTCTTGAAATGTAGGGACGACAGTACATTCCATCACATCCATCTAGTGTACACAGGTAGGTCCATTGTGGCGGGCAGGCGAGCGGGCGGGCTGCTTTATTGGCTGTTTGCTGTTCCCCTACTCCACTCCACTATTTGACTGTTGTGCTGCATCAATCAATCAATCAATCAATCAATCAATCAATCAATCAATCAATCAATCAATCAGTGGCTGGCTCAGGTGCAGCTCTTTAACTTACCTAAAAGGGAGGGCGGAGAGAAGACAAGGAAGGTGAATGAGGTGTTCCAATGTGAAATGCCGGAAACACAGAAACACAGACGACACACAACAAGAGGTGGCAATCTATTCATTAATTGCATTTAATCAATGAGCTCATTATCACTCATGCATTGTCCAACAGGTGTTGAAATAATGGGATTAAAAGGGGAGATCCCTTCAGAAAGACAGAAACAATAGCAAAGACAAAAAACACTTTTGGAATCTGCTTTTAGTCAACACATAAGGAAAGGGTGCACCGGTCCTGGAAATACTGCAATACCAGGTCAATGCGTGGAGTGGACAGAGCAAGCTCTATTTCCATCTCCCTGTTCTAAAAATCCATTTAATATATGGTCCCCAGATAGGGGACGTATCAGATATTAAACTGATAAGAACAGATACTACACTTGATCTTAGCCAAAAGGCCGAGAAGCGATAACCCGAACGGGCCGCGCGTTGCCCGAGCCTGCCCGATACTGCTGTTCAGCCCTTGCAGCGATTCAGCCTACTTCTAGGCAATTCCATGGGGCCCTGCAGGCTCACACATTCACAGCTACACGGGAGGTGAATAAAGGCCGGAGAGGAAGCCAGACAGGATTTGCTTCTTTTGCTTGCACCACAATGCAGTGCTGAAAGAGGAGGAATCTACATAAAAACGCCTTCCTGGCAACGCCCAAATGCCCTGCTGCCATGCAGATAAACACTGGCAGCGGCAGCAAGTGCATGCCCACAGCCACCCCTTGTTCCTTCACACCTTGTATCAGCTGTAATCCAGTCCAGTCCAGTGCTGCCTGCTGAGCAGCACTGACCAACACTGCCTGGGCCCAGGCTTTTATCTCTGAGGCCCCATTATGATGTCAGAAAGCTGGCTCTGGAATCCTGAGGGCTCCACTATGACACGTGCAAAGTTCCGTCTGAACTTTATATAAGACGGTGAGGCTCAGTCAGTCACTCAGTGTTGCCTGAGAGGGCAACACTGCAACAGCCGGCCGCCAGGCTGTCTTTTTTTTGCACAGCTAGTTGCCTCCAGGAGGCCACAAGAGGGAGACAAGGGACTGCAAAATGGAAAATAGGCATCCACCAACTTTACAGACAACTTCTCCTTGCTCCTACAACCTCCATCCTTGCACAGTTTGTTATTCTTCTAGGTAACATAGTAACAAATCCAAATTGCTGCTCTCTTTGTAGGCAAGCAAGGCTTTGTTGCAACTGCAATTCTTACTTCTTCTTGAAATGTAGGGACGACAGTACATTCCATCACATCCATCTAGTGTACACAGGTAGGTCCATTGTGGCGGGCAGGCGAGCGGGCGGGCTGCTTTATTGGCTGTTTGCTGTTCCCCTACTCCACTCCACTATTTGACTGTTGTGCTGCATCAATCAATCAATCAATCAATCAATCAATCAATCAATCAATCAATCAATCAGTGGCTGGCTCAGGTGCAGCTCTTTAACTTACCTAAAAGGGAGGGCGGAGAGAAGACAAGGAAGGTGAATGAGGTGTTCCAATGTGAAATGCCGGAAACACAGAAACACAGACGACACACAACAAGAGGTGGCAATCTATTCATTAATTGCATTTAATCAATGAGCTCATTATCACTCATGCATTGTCCAACAGGTGTTGAAATAATGGGATAAAAAGGGGAGATCCCTTCAGAAAGACAGAAACAATAGCAAAGACAAAAAACACTTTTGGAATCTGCTTTTAGTCAACACATAAGGAAAGGGTGCACCGGTCCTGGAAATACTGCAATACCAGGTCAATGCGTGGAGTGGACAGAGCAAGCTCTATTTCCATCTCCCTGTTCTAAAAATCCATTTAATATATGGTCCCCAGATAGGGGACGTATCAGATATTAAACTGATAAGAACAGATACTACACTTGATCTTAGCCAAAAGGCCGAGAAGCGATAACCCGAACGGGCCGCGCGTTGCCCGAGCCTGCCCGATACTGCTGTTCAGCCCTTGCAGCGATTCAGCCTAATTCTAGGCAATTCCATGGGGCCCTGCAGGCTCACACACTCACAGCTACACGGGAGGTGAATAAAGGCCGGAGAGGAAGCCAGACAGGATTTGCTTCTTTTGCTTGCACCACAATGCAGTGCTGAAAGAGGAGGAATCTACATAAAAACGCCTTCCTGGCAACGCCCAAATGCCCTGCTGCCATGCAGATAAACACTGGCAGCGGCAGCAAGTGCATGCCCACAGCCACCCCTTGTTCCTTCACACCTTGTATCAGCTGTAATCCAGTCCAGTCCAGTGCTGCCTGCTGAGCAGCACTGACCAACACTGCCTGGGCCCAGGCTTTTATCTCTGAGGCCCCATTATGATGTCAGAAAGCTGGCTCTGGAATCCTGAGGGCTCCACTATGACACGTGCAAAGTTCCGTCTGAACTTTATATAAGACGGTGAGGCTCAGTCAGTCACTCAGTGTTGCCTGAGAGGGCAACACTGCAACAGCCGGCCGCCAGGCTGTCTTTTTTTTGCACAGCTAGTTGCCTCCAGGAGGCCACAAGAGGGAGACAAGGGACTGCAAAATGGAAAATAGGCATCCACCAACTTTACAGACAACTTCTCCTTGCTCCTACAACCTCCATCCTTGCACAGTTTGTTATTCTTCTAGGTAACATAGTAACAAATCCAAATTGCTGCTCTCTTTGTAGGCAAGCAAGGCTTTGTTGCAACTGCAATTCTTACTTCTTCTTGAAATGTAGGGACGACAGTACATTCCATCACATCCATCTAGTGTACACAGGTAGGTCCATTGTGGCGGGCAGGCGAGCGGGCGGGCTGCTTTATTGGCTGTTTGCTGTTCCCCTACTCCACTCCACTATTTGACTGTTGTGCTGCATCAATCAATCAATCAATCAATCAATCAATCAATCAATCAATCAATCAATCAATCAATCAATCAATCAGTGGCTGGCTCAGGTGCAGCTCTTTAACTTACCTAAAAGGGAGGGCGGAGAGAAGACAAGGAAGGTGAATGAGGTGTTCCAATGTGAAATGCCGGAAACACAGAAACACAGACGACACACAACAAGAGGTGGCAATCTATTCATTAATTGCATTTAATCAATGAGCTCATTATCACTCATGCATTGTCCAACAGGTGTTGAAATAATGGGATTAAAAGGGGAGATCCCTTCAGAAAGACAGAAACAATAGCAAAGACAAAAAACACTTTTGGAATCTGCTTTTAGTCAACACATAAGGAAAGGGTGCACCGGTCCTGGAAATACTGCAATACCAGGTCAATGCGTGGAGTGGACAGAGCAAGCTCTATTTCCATCTCCCTGTTCTAAAAATCCATTTAATATATGGTCCCCAGATAGGGGACGTATCAGATATTAAACTGATAAGAACAGATACTACACTTGATCTTAGCCAAAAGGCCGAGAAGCGATAACCCGAACGGGCCGCGCGTTGCCCGAGCCTGCCCGATACTGCTGTTCAGCCCTTGCAGCGATTCAGCCTACTTCTAGGCAATTCCATGGGGCCCTGCAGGCTCACACACTCACAGCTACACGGGAGGTGAATAAAGGCCGGAGAGGAAGCCAGACAGGATTTGCTTCTTTTGCTTGCACCACAATGCAGTGCTGAAAGAGGAGGAATCTACATAAAAACGCCTTCCTGGCAACGCCCAAATGCCCTGCTGCCATGCAGATAAACACTGGCAGCGGCAGCAAGTGCATGCCCACAGCCACCCCTTGTTCCTTCACACCTTGTATCAGCTGTAATCCAGTCCAGTCCAGTGCTGCCTGCTGAGCAGCACTGACCAACACTGCCTGGGCCCAGGCTTTTATCTCTGAGGCCCCATTATGATGTCAGAAAGCTGGCTCTGGAATCCTGAGGGCTCCACTATGACACGTGCAAAGTTCCGTCTGAACTTTATATAAGACGGTGAGGCTCAGTCAGTCACTCAGTGTTGCCTGAGAGGGCAACACTGCAACAGCCGGCCGCCAGGCTGTCTTTTTTTTGCACAGCTAGTTGCCTCCAGGAGGCCACAAGAGGGAGACAAGGGACTGCAAAATGGAAAATAGGCATCCACCAACTTTACAGACAACTTCTCCTTGCTCCTACAACCTCCATCCTTGCACAGTTTGTTATTCTTCTAGGTAACATAGTAACAAATCCAAATTGCTGCTCTCTTTGTAGGCAAGCAAGGCTTTGTTGCAACTGCAATTCTTACTTCTTCTTGAAATGTAGGGACGACAGTACATTCCATCACATCCATCTAGTGTACACAGGTAGGTCCATTGTGGCGGGCAGGCGAGCGGGCGGGCTGCTTTATTGGCTGTTTGCTGTTCCCCTACTCCACTCCACTATTTGACTGTTGTGCTGCATCAATCAATCAATCAATCAATCAATCAATCAATCAATCAATCAATCAATCAATCAATCAATCAATGGCTGGCTCAGGTGCAGCTCTTTAACTTACCTAAAAGGGAGGGCGGAGAGAAGACAAGGAAGGTGAATGAGGTGTTCCAATGTGAAATGCCGGAAACACAGAAACACAGACGACACACAACAAGAGGTGGCAATCTATTCATTAATTGCATTTAATCAATGAGCTCATTATCACTCATGCATTGTCCAACAGGTGTTGAAATAATGGGATTAAAAGGGGAGATCCCTTCAGAAAGACAGAAACAATAGCAAAGACAAAAAACACTTTTGGAATCTGCTTTTAGTCAACACATAAGGAAAGGGTGCACCGGTCCTGGAAATACTGCAATACCAGGTCAATGCGTGGAGTGGACAGAGCAAGCTCTATTTCCATCTCCCTGTTCTAAAAATCCATTTAATATATGGTCCCCAGATAGGGGACGTATCAGATATTAAACTGATAAGAACAGATACTACACTTGATCTTAGCCAAAAGGCCGAGAAGCGATAACCCGAACGGGCCGCGCGTTGCCCGAGCCTGCCCGATACTGCTGTTCAGCCCTTGCAGCGATTCAGCCTACTTCTAGGCAATTCCATGGGACCCTGCAGGCTCACACACTCACAGCTACACGGGAGGTGAATAAAGGCCGGAGAGGAAGCCAGACAGGATTTGCTTCTTTTGCTTGCACCACAATGCAGTGCTGAAAGAGGAGGAATCTACATAAAAACGCCTTCCTGGCAACGCCCAAATGCCCTGCTGCCATGCAGATAAACACTGGCAGCGGCAGCAAGTGCATGCCCACAGCCACCCCTTGTTCCTTCACACCTTGTATCAGCTGTAATCCAGTCCAGTCCAGTGCTGCCTGCTGAGCAGCACTGACCAACACTGCCTGGGCCCAGGCTTTTATCTCTGAGGCCCCATTATGATGTCAGAAAGCTGGCTCTGGAATCCTGAGGGCTCCACTATGACACGTGCAAAGTTCCGTCTGAACTTTATATAAGACGGTGAGGCTCAGTCAGTCACTCAGTGTTGCCTGAGAGGGCAACACTGCAACAGCCGGCCGCCAGGCTGTCTTTTTTTTGCACAGCTAGTTGCCTCCAGGAGGCCACAAGAGGGAGACAAGGGACTGCAAAATGGAAAATAGGCATCCACCAACTTTACAGACAACTTCTCCTTGCTCCTACAACCTCCATCCTTGCACAGTTTGTTATTCTTCTAGGTAACATAGTAACAAATCCAAATTGCTGCTCTCTTTGTAGGCAAGCAAGGCTTTGTTGCAACTGCAATTCTTACTTCTTCTTGAAATGTAGGGACGACAGTACATTCCATCACATCCATCTAGTGTACACAGGTAGGTCCATTGTGGCGGGCAGGCGAGCGGGCGGGCTGCTTTATTGGCTGTTTGCTGTTCCCCTACTCCACTCCACTATTTGACTGTTGTGCTGCATCAATCAATCAATCAATCAATCAATCAATCAATCAATCAATCAATCAATCAATCAATCAATCAATCAATCAATCAATGGCTGGCTCAGGTGCAGCTCTTTAACTTACCTAAAAGGGAGGGCGGAGAGAAGACAAGGAAGGTGAATGAGGTGTTCCAATGTGAAATGCCGGAAACACAGAAACACAGACGACACACAACAAGAGGTGGCAATCTATTCATTAATTGCATTTAATCAATGAGCTCATTATCACTCATGCATTGTCCAACAGGTGTTGAAATAATGGGATTAAAAGGGGAGATCCCTTCAGAAAGACAGAAACAATAGCAAAGACAAAAAACACTTTTGGAATCTGCTTTTAGTCAACACATAAGGAAAGGGTGCACCGGTCCTGGAAATACTGCAATACCAGGTCAATGCGTGGAGTGGACAGAGCAAGCTCTATTTCCATCTCCCTGTTCTAAAAATCCATTTAATATATGGTCCCCAGATAGGGGACGTATCAGATATTAAACTGATAAGAACAGATACTACACTTGATCTTAGCCAAAAGGCCGAGAAGCGATAACCCGAACGGGCCGCGCGTTGCCCGAGCCTGCCCGATACTGCTGTTCAGCCCTTGCAGCGATTCAGCCTACTTCTAGGCAATTCCATGGGGCCCTGCAGGCTCACACACTCACAGCTACACGGGAGGTGAATAAAGGCCGGAGAGGAAGCCAGACAGGATTTGCTTCTTTTGCTTGCACCACAATGCAGTGCTGAAAGAGGAGGAATCTACATAAAAACGCCTTCCTGGCAACGCCCAAATGCCCTGCTGCCATGCAGATAAACACTGGCAGCGGCAGCAAGTGCATGCCCACAGCCACCCCTTGTTCCTTCACACCTTGTATCAGCTGTAATCCAGTCCAGTCCAGTGCTGCCTGCTGAGCAGCACTGACCAACACTGCCTGGGCCCAGGCTTTTATCTCTGAGGCCCCATTATGATGTCAGAAAGCTGGCTCTGGAATCCTGAGGGCTCCACTATGACACGTGCAAAGTTCCGTCTGAACTTTATATAAGACGGTGAGGCTCAGTCAGTCACTCAGTGTTGCCTGAGAGGGCAATACTGCAACAGCCGGCCGCCAGGCTGTCTTTTTTTTGCACAGCTAGTTGCCTCCAGGAGGCCACAAGAGGGAGACAAGGGACTGCAAAATGGAAAATAGGCATCCACCAACTTTACAGACAACTTCTCCTTGCTCCTACAACCTCCATCCTTGCACAGTTTGTTATTCTTCTAGGTAACATAGTAACAAATCCAAATTGCTGCTCTCTTTGTAGGCAAGCAAGGCTTTGTTGCAACTGCAATTCTTACTTCTTCTTGAAATGTAGGGACGACAGTACATTCCATCACATCCATCTAGTGTACACAGGTAGGTCCATTGTGGCGGGCAGGCGAGCGGGCGGGCTGCTTTATTGGCTGTTTGCTGTTCCCCTACTCCACTCCACTATTTGACTGTTGTGCTGCATCAATCAATCAATCAATCAATCAATCAATCAATCAATCAGTGGCTGGCTCAGGTGCAGCTCTTTAACTTACCTAAAAGGGAGGGCGGAGAGAAGACAAGGAAGGTGAATGAGGTGTTCCAATGTGAAATGCCGGAAACACAGAAACACAGACGACACACAACAAGAGGTGGCAATCTATTCATTAATTGCATTTAATCAATGAGCTCATTATCACTCATGCATTGTCCAACAGGTGTTGAAATAATGGGATAAAAAGGGGAGATCCCTTCAGAAAGACAGAAACAATAGCAAAGACAAAAAACACTTTTGGAATCTGCTTTTAGTCAACACATAAGGAAAGGGTGCACCGGTCCTGGAAATACTGCAATACCAGGTCAATGCGTGGAGTGGACAGAGCAAGCTCTATTTCCATCTCCCTGTTCTAAAAATCCATTTAATATATGGTCCCCAGATAGGGGACGTATCAGATATTAAACTGATAAGAACAGATACTACACTTGATCTTAGCCAAAAGGCCGAGAAGCGATAACCCGAACGGGCCGCGCGTTGCCCGAGCCTGCCCGATACTGCTGTTCAGCCCTTGCAGCGATTCAGCCTACTTCTAGGCAATTCCATGGGGCCCTGCAGGCTCACACACTCACAGCTACACGGGAGGTGAATAAAGGCCGGAGAGGAAGCCAGACAGGATTTGCTTCTTTTGCTTGCACCACAATGCAGTGCTGAAAGAGGAGGAATCTACATAAAAACGCCTTCCTGGCAACGCCCAAATGCCCTGCTGCCATGCAGATAAACACTGGCAGCGGCAGCAAGTGCATGCCCACAGCCACCCCTTGTTCCTTCACACCTTGTATCAGCTGTAATCCAGTCCAGTCCAGTGCTGCCTGCTGAGCAGCACTGACCAACACTGCCTGGGCCCAGGCTTTTATCTCTGAGGCCCCATTATGATGTCAGAAAGCTGGCTCTGGAATCCTGAGGGCTCCACTATGACACGTGCAAAGTTCCGTCTGAACTTTATATAAGACGGTGAGGCTCAGTCAGTCACTCAGTGTTGCCTGAGAGGGCAACACTGCAACAGCCGGCCGCCAGGCTGTCTTTTTTTTGCACAGCTAGTTGCCTCCAGGAGGCCACAAGAGGGAGACAAGGGACTGCAAAATGGAAAATAGGCATCCACCAACTTTACAGACAACTTCTCCTTGCTCCTACAACCTCCATCCTTGCACAGTTTGTTATTCTTCTAGGTAACATAGTAACAAATCCAAATCGCTGCTCTCTTTGTAGGCAAGCAAGGCTTTGTTGCAACTGCAATTCTTACTTCTTCTTGAAATGTAGGGACGACAGTACATTCCATCACATCCATCTAGTGTACACAGGTAGGTCCATTGTGGCGGGCAGGCGAGCGGGCGGGCTGCTTTATTGGCTGTTTGCTGTTCCCCTACTCCACTCCACTATTTGACTGTTGTGCTGCATCAATCAATCAATCAATCAATCAATCAATCAATCAATCAATCAATCAGTGGCTGGCTCAGGTGCAGCTCTTTAACTTACCTAAAAGGGAGGGCGGAGAGAAGACAAGGAAGGTGAATGAGGTGTTCCAATGTGAAATGCCGGAAACACAGAAACACAGACGACACACAACAAGAGGTGGCAATCTATTCATTAATTGCATTTAATCAATGAGCTCATTATCACTCATGCATTGTCCAACAGGTGTTGAAATAATGGGATTAAAAGGGGAGATCCCTTCAGAAAGACAGAAACAATAGCAAAGACAAAAAACACTTTTGGAATCTGCTTTTAGTCAACACATAAGGAAAGGGTGCACCGGTCCTGGAAATACTGCAATACCAGGTCAATGCGTGGAGTGGACAGAGCAAGCTCTATTTCCATCTCCCTGTTCTAAAAATCCATTTAATATATGGTCCCCAGATAGGGGACGTATCAGATATTAAACTGATAAGAACAGATACTACACTTGATCTTAGCCAAAAGGCCGAGAAGCGATAACCCGAACGGGCCGCGCGTTGCCCGAGCCTGCCCGATACTGCTGTTCAGCCCTTGCAGCGATTCAGCCTACTTCTAGGCAATTCCATGGGGCCCTGCAGGCTCACACACTCACAGCTACACGGGAGGTGAATAAAGGCCGGAGAGGAAGCCAGACAGGATTTGCTTCTTTTGCTTGCACCACAATGCAGTGCTGAAAGAGGAGGAATCTACATAAAAACGCCTTCCTGGCAACGCCCAAATGCCCTGCTGCCATGCAGATAAACACTGGCAGCGGCAGCAAGTGCATGCCCACAGCCACCCCTTGTTCCTTCACACCTTGTATCAGCTGTAATCCAGTCCAGTCCAGTGCTGCCTGCTGAGCAGCACTGACCAACACTGCCTGGGCCCAGGCTTTTATCTCTGAGGCCCCATTATGATGTCAGAAAGCTGGCTCTGGAATCCTGAGGGCTCCACTATGACACGTGCAAAGTTCCGTCTGAACTTTATATAAGACGGTGAGGCTCAGTCAGTCACTCAGTGTTGCCTGAGATGGCAACACTGCAACAGCCGGCCGCCAGGCTGTCTTTTTTTTGCACAGCTAGTTGCCTCCAGGAGGCCACAAGAGGGAGACAAGGGACTGCAAAATGGAAAATAGGCATCCACCAACTTTACAGACAACTTCTCCTTGCTCCTACAACCTCCATCCTTGCACAGTTTGTTATTCTTCTAGGTAACATAGTAACAAATCCAAATTGCTGCTCTCTTTGTAGGCAAGCAAGGCTTTGTTGCAACTGCAATTCTTACTTCTTCTTGAAATGTAGGGACGACAGTACATTCCATCACATCCATCTAGTGTACACAGGTAGGTCCATTGTGGCGGGCAGGCGAGCGGGCGGGCTGCTTTATTGGCTGTTTGCTGTTCCCCTACTCCACTCCACTATTTGACTGTTGTGCTGCATCAATCAATCAATCAATCAATCAATCAATCAATCAATCAGTGGCTGGCTCAGGTGCAGCTCTTTAACTTACCTAAAAGGGAGGGCGGAGAGAAGACAAGGAAGGTGAATGAGGTGTTCCAATGTGAAATGCCGGAAACACAGAAACACAGACGACACACAACAAGAGGTGGCAATCTATTCATTAATTGCATTTAATCAATGAGCTCATTATCACTCATGCATTGTCCAACAGGTGTTGAAATAATGGGATTAAAAGGGGAGATCCCTTCAGAAAGACAGAAACAATAGCAAAGACAAAAAACACTTTTGGAATCTGCTTTTAGTCAACACATAAGGAAAGGGTGCACCGGTCCTGGAAATACTGCAATACCAGGTCAATGCGTGGAGTGGACAGAGCAAGCTCTATTTCCATCTCCCTGTTCTAAAAATCCATTTAATATATGGTCCCCAGATAGGGGACGTATCAGATATTAAACTGATAAGAACAGATACTACACTTGATCTTAGCCAAAAGGCCGAGAAGCGATAACCCGAACGGGCCGCGCGTTGCCCGAGCCTGCCCGATACTGCTGTTCAGCCCTTGCAGCGATTCAGCCTACTTCTAGGCAATTCCATGGGGCCCTGCAGGCTCACACACTCACAGCTACACGGGAGGTGAATAAAGGCCGGAGAGGAAGCCAGACAGGATTTGCTTCTTTTGCTTGCACCACAATGCAGTGCTGAAAGAGGAGGAATCTACATAAAAACGCCTTCCTGGCAACGCCCAAATGCCCTGCTGCCATGCAGATAAACACTGGCAGCGGCAGCAAGTGCATGCCCACAGCCACCCCTTGTTCCTTCACACCTTGTATCAGCTGTAATCCAGTCCAGTCCAGTGCTGCCTGCTGAGCAGCACTGACCAACACTGCCTGGGCCCAGGCTTTTATCTCTGAGGCCCCATTATGATGTCAGAAAGCTGGCTCTGGAATCCTGAGGGCTCCACTATGACACGTGCAAAGTTCCGTCTGAACTTTATATAAGACGGTGAGGCTCAGTCAGTCACTCAGTGTTGCCTGAGAGGGCAACACTGCAACAGCCGGCCGCCAGGCTGTCTTTTTTTTGCACAGCTAGTTGCCTCCAGGAGGCCACAAGAGGGAGACAAGGGACTGCAAAATGGAAAATAGGCATCCACCAACTTTACAGACAACTTCTCCTTGCTCCTACAACCTCCATCCTTGCACAGTTTGTTATTCTTCTAGGTAACATAGTAACAAATCCAAATTGCTGCTCTCTTTGTAGGCAAGCAAGGCTTTGTTGCAACTGCAATTCTTACTTCTTCTTGAAATGTAGGGACGACAGTACATTCCATCACATCCATCTAGTGTACACAGGTAGGTCCATTGTGGCGGGCAGGCGAGCGGGCGGGCTGCTTTATTGGCTGTTTGCTGTTCCCCTACTCCACTCCACTATTTGACTGTTGTGCTGCATCAATCAATCAATCAATCAATCAATCAATCAATCAGTGGCTGGCTCAGGTGCAGCTCTTTAACTTACCTAAAAGGGAGGGCGGAGAGAAGACAAGGAAGGTGAATGAGGTGTTCCAATGTGAAATGCCGGAAACACAGAAACACAGACGACACACAACAAGAGGTGGCAATCTATTCATTAATTGCATTTAATCAATGAGCTCATTATCACTCATGCATTGTCCAACAGGTGTTGAAATAATGGGATTAAAAGGGGAGATCCCTTCAGAAAGACAGAAACAATAGCAAAGACAAAAAACACTTTTGGAATCTGCTTTTAGTCAACACATAAGGAAAGGGTGCACCGGTCCTGGAAATACTGCAATACCAGGTCAATGCGTGGAGTGGACAGAGCAAGCTCTATTTCCATCTCCCTGTTCTAAAAATCCATTTAATATATGGTCCCCAGATAGGGGACGTATCAGATATTAAACTGATAAGAACAGATACTACACTTGATCTTAGCCAAAAGGCCGAGAAGCGATAACCCGAACGGGCCGCGCGTTGCCCGAGCCTGCCCGATACTGCTGTTCAGCCCTTGCAGCGATTCAGCCTACTTCTAGGCAATTCCATGGGGCCCTGCAGGCTCACACACTCACAGCTACACGGGAGGTGAATAAAGGCCGGAGAGGAAGCCAGACAGGATTTGCTTCTTTTGCTTGCACCACAATGCAGTGCTGAAAGAGGAGGAATCTACATAAAAACGCCTTCCTGGCAACGCCCAAATGCCCTGCTGCCATGCAGATAAACACTGGCAGCGGCAGCAAGTGCATGCCCACAGCCACCCCTTGTTCCTTCACACCTTGTATCAGCTGTAATCCAGTCCAGTCCAGTGCTGCCTGCTGAGCAGCACTGACCAACACTGCCTGGGCCCAGGCTTTTATCTCTGAGGCCCCATTATGATGTCAGAAAGCTGGCTCTGGAATCCTGAGGGCTCCACTATGACACGTGCAAAGTTCCGTCTGAACTTTATATAAGACGGTGAGGCTCAGTCAGTCACTCAGTGTTGCCTGAGAGGGCAACACTGCAACAGCCGGCCGCCAGGCTGTCTTTTTTTTGCACAGCTAGTTGCCTCCAGGAGGCCACAAGAGGGAGACAAGGGACTGGAAAATGGAAAATAGGCATCCACCAACTTTACAGACAACTTCTCCTTGCTCCTACAACCTCCATCCTTGCACAGTTTGTTATTCTTCTAGGTAACATAGTAACAAATCCAAATTGCTGCTCTCTTTGTAGGCAAGCAAGGCTTTGTTGCAACTGCAATTCTTACTTCTTCTTGAAATGTAGGGACGACAGTACATTCCATCACATCCATCTAGTGTACACAGGTAGGTCCATTGTGGCGGGCAGGCGAGCGGGCGGGCTGCTTTATTGGCTGTTTGCTGCTCCCCTACTCCACTCCACT
Source organism: Rhinoderma darwinii (assembly GCF_050947455.1). Taxonomy (NCBI): domain Eukaryota; kingdom Metazoa; phylum Chordata; class Amphibia; order Anura; family Rhinodermatidae; genus Rhinoderma; species Rhinoderma darwinii. The sequence continues at coordinate 102,906 of NW_027464149.1, forward strand.
ATTTGACTGTTGTGCTGCATCAATCAATCAATCAATCAATCAATCAATCAATCAATCAATCAATCAGTGGCTGGCTCAGGTGCAGCTCTTTAACTTACCTAAAAGGGAGGGCGGAGAGAAGACAAGGAAGGTGAATGAGGTGTTCCAATGTGAAATGCCGGAAACACAGAAACACAGACGACACACAACAAGAGGTGGCAATCTATTCATTAATTGCATTTAATCAATGAGCTCATTATCACTCATGCATTGTCCAACAGGTGTTGAAATAATGGGATTAAAAGGGGAGATCCCTTCAGAAAGACAGAAACAATAGCAAAGACAAAAAACACTTTTGGAATCTGCTTTTAGTCAACACATAAGGAAAGGGTGCACCGGTCCTGGAAATACTGCAATACCAGGTCAATGCGTGGAGTGGACAGAGCAAGCTCTATTTCCATCTCCCTGTTCTAAAAATCCATTTAATATATGGTCCCCAGATAGGGGACGTATCAGATATTAAACTGATAAGAACAGATACTACACTTGATCTTAGCCAAAAGGCCGAGAAGCGATAACCCGAACGGGCCGCGCGTTGCCCGAGCCTGCCCGATACTGCTGTTCAGCCCTTGCAGCGATTCAGCCTACTTCTAGGCAATTCCATGGGGCCCTGCAGGCTCACACACTCACAGCTACACGGGAGGTGAATAAAGGCCGGAGAGGAAGCCAGACAGGATTTGCTTCTTTTGCTTGCACCACAATGCAGTGCTGAAAGAGGAGGAATCTACATAAAAACGCCTTCCTGGCAACGCCCAAATGCCCTGCTGCCATGCAGATAAACACTGGCAGCGGCAGCAAGTGCATGCCCACAGCCACCCCTTGTTCCTTCACACCTTGTATCAGCTGTAATCCAGTCCAGTCCAGTGCTGCCTGCTGAGCAGCACTGACCAACACTGCCTGGGCCCAGGCTTTTATCTCTGAGGCCCCATTATGATGTCAGAAAGCTGGCTCTGGAATCCTGAGGGCTCCACTATGACACGTGCAAAGTTCCGTCTGAACTTTATATAAGACGGTGAGGCTCAGTCAGTCACTCAGTGTTGCCTGAGAGGGCAACACTGCAACAGCCGGCCGCCAGGCTGTCTTTTTTTTGCACAGCTAGTTGCCTCCAGGAGGCCACAAGAGGGAGACAAGGGACTGCAAAATGGAAAATAGGCATCCACCAACTTTACAGACAACTTCTCCTTGCTCCTACAACCTCCATCCTTGCACAGTTTGTTATTCTTCTAGGTAACATAGTAACAAATCCAAATTGCTGCTCTCTTTGTAGGCAAGCAAGGCTTTGTTGCAACTGCAATTCTTACTTCTTCTTGAAATGTAGGGACGACAGTACATTCCATCACATCCATCTAGTGTACACAGGTAGGTCCATTGTGGCGGGCAGGCGAGCGGGCGGGCTGCTTTATTGGCTGTTTGCTGTTCCCCTACTCCACTCCACTATTTGACTGTTGTGCTGCATCAATCAATCAATCAATCAATCAATCAATCAATCAATCAATCAGTGGCTGGCTCAGGTGCAGCTCTTTAACTTACCTAAAAGGGAGGGCGGAGAGAAGACAAGGAAGGTGAATGAGGTGTTCCAATGTGAAATGCCGGAAACACAGAAACACAGACGACACACAACAAGAGGTGGCAATCTATTCATTAATTGCATTTAATCAATGAGCTCATTATCACTCATGCATTGTCCAACAGGTGTTGAAATAATGGGATTAAAAGGGGAGATCCCTTCAGAAAGACAGAAACAATAGCAAAGACAAAAAACACTTTTGGAATCTGCTTTTAGTCAACACATAAGGAAAGGGTGCACCGGTCCTGGAAATACTGCAATACCAGGTCAATGCGTGGAGTGGACAGAGCAAGCTCTATTTCCATCTCCCTGTTCTAAAAATCCATTTAATATATGGTCCCCAGATAGGGGACGTATCAGATATTAAACTGATAAGAACAGATACTACACTTGATCTTAGCCAAAAGGCCGAGAAGCGATAACCCGAACGGGCCGCGCGTTGCCCGAGCCTGCCCGATACTGCTGTTCAGCCCTTGCAGCGATTCAGCCTACTTCTAGGCAATTCCATGGGGCCCTGCAGGCTCACACACTCACAGCTACACGGGAGGTGAATAAAGGCCGGAGAGGAAGCCAGACAGGATTTGCTTCTTTTGCTTGCACCACAATGCAGTGCTGAAAGAGGAGGAATCTACATAAAAACGCCTTCCTGGCAACGCCCAAATGCCCTGCTGCCATGCAGATAAACACTGGCAGCGGCAGCAAGTGCATGCCCACAGCCACCCCTTGTTCCTTCACACCTTGTATCAGCTGTAATCCAGTCCAGTCCAGTGCTGCCTGCTGAGCAGCACTGACCAACACTGCCTGGGCCCAGGCTTTTATCTCTGAGGCCCCATTATGATGTCAGAAAGCTGGCTCTGGAATCCTGAGGGCTCCACTATGACACGTGCAAAGTTCCGTCTGAACTTTATATAAGACGGTGAGGCTCAGTCAGTCACTCAGTGTTGCCTGAGAGGGCAACACTGCAACAGCCGGCCGCCAGGCTGTCTTTTTTTTGCACAGCTAGTTGCCTCCAGGAGGCCACAAGAGGGAGACAAGGGACTGCAAAATGGAAAATAGGCATCCACCAACTTTACAGACAACTTCTCCTTGCTCCTACAACCTCCATCCTTGCACAGTTTGTTATTCTTCTAGGTAACATAGTAACAAATCCAAATTGCTGCTCTCTTTGTAGGCAAGCAAGGCTTTGTTGCAACTGCAATTCTTACTTCTTCTTGAAATGTAGGGACGACAGTACATTCCATCACATCCATCTAGTGTACACAGGTAGGTCCATTGTGGCGGGCAGGCGAGCGGGCGGGCTGCTTTATTGGCTGTTTGCTGTTCCCCTACTCCACTCCACTATTTGACTGTTGTGCTGCATCAATCAATCAATCAATCAATCAATCAATCAATCAATCAATCAATCAGTGGCTGGCTCAGGTGCAGCTCTTTAACTTACCTAAAAGGGAGGGCGGAGAGAAGACAAGGAAGGTGAATGAGGTGTTCCAATGTGAAATGCCGGAAACACAGAAACACAGACGACACACAACAAGAGGTGGCAATCTATTCATTAATTGCATTTAATCAATGAGCTCATTATCACTCATGCATTGTCCAACAGGTGTTGAAATAATGGGATTAAAAGGGGAGATCCCTTCAGAAAGACAGAAACAATAGCAAAGACAAAAAACACTTTTGGAATCTGCTTTTAGTCAACACATAAGGAAAGGGTGCACCGGTCCTGGAAATACTGCAATACCAGGTCAATGCGTGGAGTGGACAGAGCAAGCTCTATTTCCATCTCCCTGTTCTAAAAATCCATTTAATATATGGTCCCCAGATAGGGGACGTATCAGATATTAAACTGATAAGAACAGATACTACACTTGATCTTAGCCAAAAGGCCGAGAAGCGATAACCCGAACGGGCCGCGTGTTGCCCGAGCCTGCCCGATACTGCTGTTCAGCCCTTGCAGCGATTCAGCCTACTTCTAGGCAATTCCATGGGGCCCTGCAGGCTCACACACTCACAGCTACACGGGAGGTGAATAAAGGCCGGAGAGGAAGCCAGACAGGATTTGCTTCTTTTGCTTGCACCACAATGCAGTGCTGAAAGAGGAGGAATCTACATAAAAACGCCTTCCTGGCAACGCCAAAATGCCCTGCTGCCATGCAGATAAACACTGGCAGCGGCAGCAAGTGCATGCCCACAGCCACCCCTTGTTCCTTCACACCTTGTATCAGCTGTAATCCAGTCCAGTCCAGTGCTGCCTGCTGAGCAGCACTGACCAACACTGCCTGGGCCCAGGCTTTTATCTCTGAGGCCCCATTATGATGTCAGAAAGCTGGCTCTGGAATCCTGAGGGCTCCACTATGACACGTGCAAAGTTCCGTCTGAACTTTATATAAGACGGTGAGGCTCAGTCAGTCACTCAGTGTTGCCTGAGAGGGCAACACTGCAACAGCCGGCCGCCAGGCTGTCTTTTTTTTGCACAGCTAGTTGCCTCCAGGAGGCCACAAGAGGGAGACAAGGGACTGCAAAATGGAAAATAGGCATCCACCAACTTTACAGACAACTTCTCCTTGCTCCTACAACCTCCATCCTTGCACAGTTTGTTATTCTTCTAGGTAACATAGTAACAAATCCAAATTGCTGCTCTCTTTGTAGGCAAGCAAGGCTTTGTTGCAACTGCAATTCTTACTTCTTCTTGAAATGTAGGGACGACAGTACATTCCATCACATCCATCTAGTGTACACAGGTAGGTCCATTGTGGCGGGCAGGCGAGCGGGCGGGCTGCTTTATTGGCTGTTTGCTGTTCCCCTACTCCACTCCACTATTTGACTGTTGTGCTGCATCAATCAATCAATCAATCAATCAATCAATCAATCAATCAATCAATCAATCAATCAGTGGCTGGCTCAGGTGCAGCTCTTTAACTTACCTAAAAGGGAGGGCGGAGAGAAGACAAGGAAGGTGAATGAGGTGTTCCAATGTGAAATGCCGGAAACACAGAAACACAGACGACACACAACAAGAGGTGGCAATCTATTCTTTAATTGCATTTAATCAATGAGCTCATTATCACTCATGCATTGTCCAACAGGTGTTGAAATAATGGGATTAAAAGGGGAGATCCCTTCAGAAAGACAGAAACAATAGCAAAGACAAAAAACACTTTTGGAATCTGCTTTTAGTCAACACATAAGGAAAGGGTGCACCGGTCCTGGAAATACTGCAATACCAGGTCAATGCGTGGAGTGGACAGAGCAAGCTCTATTTCCATCTCCCTGTTCTAAAAATCCATTTAATATATGGTCCCCAGATAGGGGACGTATCAGATATTAAACTGATAAGAACAGATACTACACTTGATCTTAGCCAAAAGGCCGAGAAGCGATAACCCGAACGGGCCGCGCGTTGCCCGAGCCTGCCCGATACTGCTGTTCAGCCCTTGCAGCGATTCAGCCTACTTCTAGGCAATTCCATGGGGCCCTGCAGGCTCACACACTCACAGCTACACGGGAGGTGAATAAAGGCCGGAGAGGAAGCCAGACAGGATTTGCTTCTTTTGCTTGCACCACAATGCAGTGCTGAAAGAGGAGGAATCTACATAAAAACGCCTTCCTGGCAACGCCCAAATGCCCTGCTGCCATGCAGATAAACACTGGCAGCGGCAGCAAGTGCATGCCCACAGCCACCCCTTGTTCCTTCACACCTTGTATCAGCTGTAATCCAGTCCAGTCCAGTGCTGCCTGCTGAGCAGCACTGACCAACACTGCCTGGGCCCAGGCTTTTATCTCTGAGGCCCCATTATGATGTCAGAAAGCTGGCTCTGGAATCCTGAGGGCTCCACTATGACACGTGCAAAGTTCCGTCTGAACTTTATATAAGACGGTGAGGCTCAGTCAGTCACTCAGTGTTGCCTGAGAGGGCAACACTGCAACAGCCGGCCGCCAGGCTGTCTTTTTTTTGCACAGCTAGTTGCCTCCAGGAGGCCACAAGAGGGAGACAAGGGACTGCAAAATGGAAAATAGGCATCCACCAACTTTACAGACAACTTCTCCTTGCTCCTACAACCTCCATCCTTGCACAGTTTGTTATTCTTCTAGGTAACATAGTAACAAATCCAAATTGCTGCTCTCTTTGTAGGCAAGCAAGGCTTTGTTGCAACTGCAATTCTTACTTCTTCTTGAAATGTAGGGACGACAGTACATTCCATCACATCCATCTAGTGTACACAGGTAGGTCCATTGTGGCGGGCAGGCGAGCGGGCGGGCTGCTTTATTGGCTGTTTGCTGTTCCCCTACTCCACTCCACTATTTGACTGTTGTGCTGCATCAATCAATCAATCAATCAATCAATCAATCAATCAGTGGCTGGCTCAGGTGCAGCTCTTTAACTTACCTAAAAGGGAGGGCGGAGAGAAGACAAGGAAGGTGAATGAGGTGTTCCAATGTGAAATGCCGGAAACACAGAAACACAGACGACACACAACAAGAGGTGGCAATCTATTCATTAATTGCATTTAATCAATGAGCTCATTATCACTCATGCATTGTCCAACAGGTGTTGAAATAATGGGATTAAAAGGGGAGATCCCTTCAGAAAGACAGAAACAATAGCAAAGACAAAAAACACTTTTGGAATCTGCTTTTAGTCAACACATAAGGAAAGGGTGCACCGGTCCTGGAAATACTGCAATACCAGGTCAATGCGTGGAGTGGACAGAGCAAGCTCTATTTCCATCTCCCTGTTCTAAAAATCCATTTAATATATGGTCCCCAGATAGGGGACGTATCAGATATTAAACTGATAAGAACAGATACTACACTTGATCTTAGCCAAAAGGCCGAGAAGCGATAACCCGAACGGGCCGCGCGTTGCCCGAGCCTGCCCGATACTGCTGTTCAGCCCTTGCAGCGATTCAGCCTACTTCTAGGCAATTCCATGGGGCCCTGCAGGCTCACACACTCACAGCTACACGGGAGGTGAATAAAGGCCGGAGAGGAAGCCAGACAGGATTTGCTTCTTTTGCTTGCACCACAATGCAGTGCTGAAAGAGGAGGAATCTACATAAAAACGCCTTCCTGGCAACGCCCAAATGCCCTGCTGCCATGCAGATAAACACTGGCAGCGGCAGCAAGTGCATGCCCACAGCCACCCCTTGTTCCTTCACACCTTGTATCAGCTGTAATCCAGTCCAGTCCAGTGCTGCCTGCTGAGCAGCACTGACCAACACTGCCTGGGCCCAGGCTTTTATCTCTGAGGCCCCATTATGATGTCAGAAAGCTGGCTCTGGAATCCTGAGGGCTCCACTATGACACGTGCAAAGTTCCGTCTGAACTTTATATAAGACGGTGAGGCTCAGTCAGTCACTCAGTGTTGCCTGAGAGGGCAACACTGCAACAGCCGGCCGCCAGGCTGTCTTTTTTTTGCACAGCTAGTTGCCTCCAGGAGGCCACAAGAGGGAGACAAGGGACTGCAAAATGGAAAATAGGCATCCACCAACTTTACAGACAACTTCTCCTTGCTCCTACAACCTCCATCCTTGCACAGTTTGTTATTCTTCTAGGTAACATAGTAACAAATCCAAATTGCTGCTCTCTTTGTAGGCAAGCAAGGCTTTGTTGCAACTGCAATTCTTACTTCTTCTTGAAATGTAGGGACGACAGTACATTCCATCACATCCATCTAGTGTACACAGGTAGGTCCATTGTGGCGGGCAGGCGAGCGGGCGGGCTGCTTTATTGGCTGTTTGCTGTTCCCCTACTCCACTCCACTATTTGACTGTTGTGCTGCATCAATCAATCAATCAATCAATCAATCAATCAATCAATCAATCAATCAATCAATCAATCAATCAATCAATCAGTGGCTGGCTCAGGTGCAGCTCTTTAACTTACCTAAAAGGGAGGGCGGAGAGAAGACAAGGAAGGTGAATGAGGTGTTCCAATGTGAAATGCCGGAAACACAGAAACACAGACGACACACAACAAGAGGTGGCAATCTATTCATTAATTGCATTTAATCAATGAGCTCATTATCACTCATGCATTGTCCAACAGGTGTTGAAATAATGGGATTAAAAGGGGAGATCCCTTCAGAAAGACAGAAACAATAGCAAAGACAAAAAACACTTTTGGAATCTGCTTTTAGTCAACACATAAGGAAAGGGTGCACCGGTCCTGGAAATACTGCAATACCAGGTCAATGCGTGGAGTGGACAGAGCAAGCTCTATTTCCATCTCCCTGTTCTAAAAATCCATTTAATATATGGTCCCCAGATAGGGGACGTATCAGATATTAAACTGATAAGAACAGATACTACACTTGATCTTAGCCAAAAGGCCGAGAAGCGATAACCCGAACGGGCCGCGCGTTGCCCGAGCCTGCCCGATACTGCTGTTCAGCCCTTGCAGCGATTCAGCCTACTTCTAGGCAATTCCATGGGGCCCTGCAGGCTCACACACTCACAGCTACACGGGAGGTGAATAAAGGCCGGAGAGGAAGCCAGACAGGATTTGCTTCTTTTGCTTGCACCACAATGCAGTGCTGAAAGAGGAGGAATCTACATAAAAACGCCTTCCTGGCAACGCCCAAATGCCCTGCTGCCATGCAGATAAACACTGGCAGCGGCAGCAAGTGCATGCCCACAGCCACCCCTTGTTCCTTCACACCTTGTATCAGCTGTAATCCAGTCCAGTCCAGTGCTGCCTGCTGAGCAGCACTGACCAACACTGCCTGGGCCCAGGCTTTTATCTCTGAGGCCCCATTATGATGTCAGAAAGCTGGCTCTGGAATCCTGAGGGCTCCACTATGACACGTGCAAAGTTCCGTCTGAACTTTATATAAGACGGTGAGGCTCAGTCAGTCACTCAGTGTTGCCTGAGAGGGCAACACTGCAACAGCCGGCCGCCAGGCTGTCTTTTTTTTGCACAGCTAGTTGCCTCCAGGAGGCCACAAGAGGGAGACAAGGGACTGCAAAATGGAAAATAGGCATCCACCAACTTTACAGACAACTTCTCCTTGCTCCTACAACCTCCATCCTTGCACAGTTTGTTATTCTTCTAGGTAACATAGTAACAAATCCAAATTGCTGCTCTCTTTGTAGGCAAGCAAGGCTTTGTTGCAACTGCAATTCTTACTTCTTCTTGAAATGTAGGGACGACAGTACATTCCATCACATCCATCTAGTGTACACAGGTAGGTCCATTGTGGCGGGCAGGCGAGCGGGCGGGCTGCTTTATTGGCTGTTTGCTGTTCCCCTACTCCACTCCACTATTTGACTGTTGTGCTGCATCAATCAATCAATCAATCAATCAATCAATCAATCAATCAATCAATCAATCAATCAATCAATCAATCAGTGGCTGGCTCAGGTGCAGCTCTTTAACTTACCTAAAAGGGAGGGCGGAGAGAAGACAAGGAAGGTGAATGAGGTGTTCCAATGTGAAATGCCGGAAACACAGAAACACAGACGACACACAACAAGAGGTGGCAATCTATTCATTAATTGCATTTAATCAATGAGCTCATTATCACTCATGCATTGTCCAACAGGTGTTGAAATAATGGGATTAAAAGGGGAGATCCCTTCAGAAAGACAGAAACAATAGCAAAGACAAAAAACACTTTTGGAATCTGCTTTTAGTCAACACATAAGGAAAGGGTGCACCGGTCCTGGAAATACTGCAATACCAGGTCAATGCGTGGAGTGGACAGAGCAAGCTCTATTTCCATCTCCCTGTTCTAAAAATCCATTTAATATATGGTCCCCAGATAGGGGACGTATCAGATATTAAACTGATAAGAACAGATACTACACTTGATCTTAGCCAAAAGGCCGAGAAGCGATAACCCGAACGGGCCGCGCGTTGCCCGAGCCTGCCCGATACTGCTGTTCAGCCCTTGCAGCGATTCAGCCTACTTCTAGGCAATTCCATGGGGCCCTGCAGGCTCACACACTCACAGCTACACGGGAGGTGAATAAAGGCCGGAGAGGAAGCCAGACAGGATTTGCTTCTTTTGCTTGCACCACAATGCAGTGCTGAAAGAGGAGGAATCTACATAAAAACGCCTTCCTGGCAACGCCCAAATGCCCTGCTGCCATGCAGATAAACACTGGCAGCGGCAGCAAGTGCATGCCCACAGCCACCCCTTGTTCCTTCACACCTTGTATCAGCTGTAATCCAGTCCAGTCCAGTGCTGCCTGCTGAGCAGCACTGACCAACACTGCCTGGGCCCAGGCTTTTATCTCTGAGGCCCCATTATGATGTCAGAAAGCTGGCTCTGGAATCCTGAGGGCTCCACTATGACACGTGCAAAGTTCCGTCTGAACTTTATATAAGACGGTGAGGCTCAGTCAGTCACTCAGTGTTGCCTGAGAGAGCAACACTGCAACAGCCGGCCGCCAGGCTGTCTTTTTTTTGCACAGCTAGTTGCCTCCAGGAGGCCACAAGAGGGAGACAAGGGACTGCAAAATGGAAAATAGGCATCCACCAACTTTACAGACAACTTCTCCTTGCTCCTACAACCTCCATCCTTGCACAGTTTGTTATTCTTCTAGGTAACATAGTAACAAATCCAAATTGCTGCTCTCTTTGTAGGCAAGCAAGGCTTTGTTGCAACTGCAATTCTTACTTCTTCTTGAAATGTAGGGACGACAGTACATTCCATCACATCCATCTAGTGTACACAGGTAGGTCCATTGTGGCGGGCAGGCGAGCGGGCGGGCTGCTTTATTGGCTGTTTGCTGTTCCCCTACTCCACTCCACTATTTGACTGTTGTGCTGCATCAATCAATCAATCAATCAATCAATCAATCAATCAATCAATCAATCAGTGGCTGGCTCAGGTGCAGCTCTTTAACTTACCTAAAAGGGAGGGCGGAGAGAAGACAAGGAAGGTGAATGAGGTGTTCCAATGTGAAATGCCGGAAACACAGAAACACAGACGACACACAACAAGAGGTGGCAATCTATTCATTAATTGCATTTAATCAATGAGCTCATTATCACTCATGCATTGTCCAACAGGTGTTGAAATAATGGGATTAAAAGGGGAGATCCCTTCAGAAAGACAGAAACAATAGCAAAGACAAAAAACACTTTTGGAATCTGCTTTTAGTCAACACATAAGGAAAGGGTGCACCGGTCCTGGAAATACTGCAATACCAGGTCAATGCGTGGAGTGGACAGAGCAAGCTCTATTTCCATCTCCCTGTTCTAAAAATCCATTTAATATATGGTCCCCAGATAGGGGACGTATCAGATATTAAACTGATAAGAACAGATACTACACTTGATCTTAGCCAAAAGGCCGAGAAGCGATAACCCGAACGGGCCGCGCGTTGCCCGAGCCTGCCCGATACTGCTGTTCAGCCCTTGCAGCGATTCAGCCTACTTCTAGGCAATTCCATGGGGCCCTGCAGGCTCACACACTCACAGCTACACGGGAGGTGAATAAAGGCCGGAGAGGAAGCCAGACAGGATTTGCTTCTTTTGCTTGCACCACAATGCAGTGCTGAAAGAGGAGGAATCTACATAAAAACGCCTTCCTGGCAACGCCCAAATGCCCTGCTGCCATGCAGATAAACACTGGCAGCGGCAGCAAGTGCATGCCCACAGCCACCCCTTGTTCCTTCACACCTTGTATCAGCTGTAATCCAGTCCAGTCCAGTGCTGCCTGCTGAGCAGCACTGACCAACACTGCCTGGGCCCAGGCTTTTATCTCTGAGGCCCCATTATGATGTCAGAAAGCTGGCTCTGGAATCCTGAGGGCTCCACTATGACACGTGCAAAGTTCCGTCTGAACTTTATATAAGACGGTGAGGCTCAGTCAGTCACTCAGTGTTGCCTGAGAGGGCAACACTGCAACAGCCGGCCGCCAGGCTGTCTTTTTTTTGCACAGCTAGTTGCCTCCAGGAGGCCACAAGAGGGAGACAAGGGACTGCAAAATGGAAAATAGGCATCCACCAACTTTACAGACAACTTCTCCTTGCTCCTACAACCTCCATCCTTGCACAGTTTGTTATTCTTCTAGGTAACATAGTAACAAATCCAAATTGCTGCTCTCTTTGTAGGCAAGCAAGGCTTTGTTGCAACTGCAATTCTTACTTCTTCTTGAAATGTAGGGACGACAGTACATTCCATCACATCCATCTAGTGTACACAGGTAGGTCCATTGTGGCGGGCAGGCGAGCGGGCGGGCTGCTTTATTGGCTGTTTGCTGTTCCCCTACTCCACTCCACTATTTGACTGTTGTGCTGCATCAATCAATCAATCAATCAATCAATCAATCAATCAATCAATCAATCAATCAATCAATCAGTGGCTGGCTCAGGTGCAGCTCTTTAACTTACCTAAAAGGGAGGGCGGAGAGAAGACAAGGAAGGTGAATGAGGTGTTCCAATGTGAAATGCCGGAAACACAGAAACACAGACGACACACAACAAGAGGTGGCAATCTATTCATTAATTGCATTTAATCAATGAGCTCATTATCACTCATGCATTGTCCAACAGGTGTTGAAATAATGGGATTAAAAGGGGAGATCCCTTCAGAAAGACAGAAACAATAGCAAAGACAAAAAACACTTTTGGAATCTGCTTTTAGTCAACACATAAGGAAAGGGTGCACCGGTCCTGGAAATACTGCAATACCAGGTCAATGCGTGGAGTGGACAGAGCAAGCTCTATTTCCATCTCCCTGTTCTAAAAATCCATTTAATATATGGTCCCCAGATAGGGGACGTATCAGATATTAAACTGATAAGAACAGATACTACACTTGATCTTAGCCAAAAGGCCGAGAAGCGATAACCCGAACGGGCCGCGCGTTGCCCGAGCCTGCCCGATACTGCTGTTCAGCCCTTGCAGCGATTCAGCCTACTTCTAGGCAATTCCATGGGGCCCTGCAGGCTCACACACTCACAGCTACACGGGAGGTGAATAAAGGCCGGAGAGGAAGCCAGACAGGATTTGCTTCTTTTGCTTGCACCACAATGCAGTGCTGAAAGAGGAGGAATCTACATAAAAACGCCTTCCTGGCAACGCCCAAATGCCCTGCTGCCATGCAGATAAACACTGGCAGCGGCAGCAAGTGCATGCCCACAGCCACCCCTTGTTCCTTCACACCTTGTATCAGCTGTAATCCAGTCCAGTCCAGTGCTGCCTGCTGAGCAGCACTGACCAACACTGCCTGGGCCCAGGCTTTTATCTCTGAGGCCCCATTATGATGTCAGAAAGCTGGCTCTGGAATCCTGAGGGCTCCACTATGACACGTGCAAAGTTCCGTCTGAACTTTATATAAGACGGTGAGGCTCAGTCAGTCACTCAGTGTTGCCTGAGAGGGCAACACTGCAACAGCCGGCCGCCAGGCTGTCTTTTTTTTGCACAGCTAGTTGCCTCCAGGAGGCCACAAGAGGGAGACAAGGGACTGCAAAATGGAAAATAGGCATCCACCAACTTTACAGACAACTTCTCCTTGCTCCTACAACCTCCATCCTTGCACAGTTTGTTATTCTTCTAGGTAACATAGTAACAAATCCAAATTGCTGCTCTCTTTGTAGGCAAGCAAGGCTTTGTTGCAACTGCAATTCTTACTTCTTCTTGAAATGTAGGGACGACAGTACATTCCATCACATCCATCTAGTGTACACAGGTAGGTCCATTGTGGCGGGCAGGCGAGCGGGCGGGCTGCTTTATTGGCTGTTTGCTGTTCCCCTACTCCACTCCACTATTTGACTGTTGTGCTGCATCAATCAATCAATCAATCAATCAATCAATCAATCAATCAATCAATCAATCAATCAGTGGCTGGCTCAGGTGCAGCTCTTTAACTTACCTAAAAGGGAGGGCGGAGAGAAGACAAGGAAGGTGAATGAGGTGTTCCAATGTGAAATGCCGGAAACACAGAAACACAGACGACACACAACAAGAGGTGGCAATCTATTCATTAATTGCATTTAATCAATGAGCTCATTATCACTCATGCATTGTCCAACAGGTGTTGAAATAATGGGATTAAAAGGGGAGATCCCTTCAGAAAGACAGAAACAATAGCAAAGACAAAAAACACTTTTGGAATCTGCTTTTAGTCAACACATAAGGAAAGGGTGCACCGGTCCTGGAAATACTGCAATACCAGGTCAATGCGTGGAGTGGACAGAGCAAGCTCTATTTCCATCTCCCTGTTCTAAAAATCCATTTAATATATGGTCCCCAGATAGGGGACGTATCAGATATTAAACTGATAAGAACAGATACTACACTTGATCTTAGCCAAAAGGCCGAGAAGCGATAACCCGAACGGGCCGCGCGTTGCCCGAGCCTGCCCGATACTGCTGTTCAGCCCTTGCAGCGATTCAGCCTACTTCTAGGCAATTCCATGGGGCCCTGCAGGCTCACACACTCACAGCTACACGGGAGGTGAATAAAGGCCAGAGAGGAAGCCAGACAGGATTTGCTTCTTTTGCTTGCACCACAATGCAGTGCTGAAAGAGGAGGAATCTACATAAAAACGCCTTCCTGGCAACGCCCAAATGCCCTGCTGCCATGCAGATAAACACTGGCAGCGGCAGCAAGTGCATGCCCACAGCCACCCCTTGTTCCTTCACACCTTGTATCAGCTGTAATCCAGTCCAGTCCAGTGCTGCCTGCTGAGCAGCACTGACCAACACTGCCTGGGCCCAGGCTTTTATCTCTGAGGCCCCATTATGATGTCAGAAAGCTGGCTCTGGAATCCTGAGGGCTCCACTATGACACGTGCAAAGTTCCGTCTGAACTTTATATAAGACGGTGAGGCTCAGTCAGTCACTCAGTGTTGCCTGAGAGGGCAACACTGCAACAGCCGGCCGCCAGGCTGTCTTTTTTTTGCACAGCTAGTTGCCTCCAGGAGGCCACAAGAGGGAGACAAGGGACTGCAAAATGGAAAATAGGCATCCACCAACTTTACAGACAACTTCTCCTTGCTCCTACAACCTCCATCCTTGCACAGTTTGTTATTCTTCTAGGTAACATAGTAACAAATCCAAATTGCTGCTCTCTTTGTAGGCAAGCAAGGCTTTGTTGCAACTGCAATTCTTACTTCTTCTTGAAATGTAGGGACGACAGTACATTCCATCACATCCATCTAGTGTACACAGGTAGGTCCATTGTGGCGGGCAGGCGAGCGGGCGGGCTGCTTTATTGGCTGTTTGCTGTTCCCCTACTCCACTCCACTATTTGACTGTTGTGCTGCATCAATCAATCAATCAATCAATCAATCAATCAATCAATCAATCAATCAATCAATCAGTGGCTGGCTCAGGTGCAGCTCTTTAACTTACCTAAAAGGGAGGGCGGAGAGAAGACAAGGAAGGTGAATGAGGTGTTCCAATGTGAAATGCCGGAAACACAGAAACACAGACGACACACAACAAGAGGTGGCAATCTATTCATTAATTGCATTTAATCAATGAGCTCATTATCACTCATGCATTGTCCAACAGGTGTTGAAATAATGGGATTAAAAGGGGAGATCCCTTCAGAAAGACAGAAACAATAGCAAAGACAAAAAACACTTTTGGAATCTGCTTTTAGTCAACACATAAGGAAAGGGTGCACCGGTCCTGGAAATACTGCAATACCAGGTCAATGCGTGGAGTGGACAGAGCAAGCTCTATTTCCATCTCCCTGTTCTAAAAATCCATTTAATATATGGTCCCCAGATAGGGGACGTATCAGATATTAAACTGATAAGAACAGATACTACACTTGATCTTAGCCAAAAGGCCGAGAAGCGATAACCCGAACGGGCCGCGCGTTGCCCGAGCCTGCCCGATACTGCTGTTCAGCCCTTGCAGCGATTCAGCCTACTTCTAGGCAATTCCATGGGGCCCTGCAGGCTCACACACTCACAGCTACACGGGAGGTGAATAAAGGCCGGAGAGGAAGCCAGACAGGATTTGCTTCTTTTGCTTGCACCACAATGCAGTGCTGAAAGAGGAGGGATCTACATAAAAACGCCTTCCTGGCAACGCCCAAATGCCCTGCTGCCATGCAGATAAACACTGGCAGCGGCAGCAAGTGCATGCCCACAGCCACCCCTTGTTCCTTCACACCTTGTATCAGCTGTAATCCAGTCCAGTCCAGTGCTGCCTGCTGAGCAGCACTGACCAACACTGCCTGGGCCCAGGCTTTTATCTCTGAGGCCCCATTATGATGTCAGAAAGCTGGCTCTGGAATCCTGAGGGCTCCACTATGACACGTGCAAAGTTCCGTCTGAACTTTATATAAGACGGTGAGGCTCAGTCAGTCACTCAGTGTTGCCTGAGAGGGCAACACTGCAACAGCCGGCCGCCAGGCTGTCTTTTTTTTGCACAGCTAGTTGCCTCCAGGAGGCCACAAGAGGGAGACAAGGGACTGCAAAATGGAAAATAGGCATCCACCAACTTTACAGACAACTTCTCCTTGCTCCTACAACCTCCATCCTTGCACAGTTTGTTATTCTTCTAGGTAACATAGTAACAAATCCAAATTGCTGCTCTCTTTGTAGGCAAGCAAGGCTTTGTTGCAACTGCAATTCTTACTTCTTCTTGAAATGTAGGGACGACAGTACATTCCATCACATCCATCTAGTGTACACAGGTAGGTCCATTGTGGCGGGCAGGCGAGCGGGCGGGCTGCTTTATTGGCTGTTTGCTGTTCCCCTACTCCACTCCACTATTTGACTGTTGTGCTGCATCAATCAATCAATCAATCAATCAATCAATCAATCAATCAATCAATCAATCAATCAATCAATCAGTGGCTGGCTCAGGTGCAGCTCTTTAACTTACCTAAAAGGGAGGGCGGAGAGAAGACAAGGAAGGTGAATGAGGTGTTCCAATGTGAAATGCCGGAAACACAGAAACACAGACGACACACAACAAGAGGTGGCAATCTATTCATTAATTGCATTTAATCAATGAGCTCATTATCACTCATGCATTGTCCAACAGGTGTTGAAATAATGGGATTAAAAGGGGAGATCCCTTCAGAAAGACAGAAACAATAGCAAAGACAAAAAACACTTTTGGAATCTGCTTTTAGTCAACACATAAGGAAAGGGTGCACCGGTCCTGGAAATACTGCAATACCAGGTCAATGCGTGGAGTGGACAGAGCAAGCTCTATTTCCATCTCCCTGTTCTAAAAATCCATTTAATATATGGTCCCCAGATAGGGGACGTATCAGATATTAAACTGATAAGAACAGATACTACACTTGATCTTAGCCAAAAGGCCGAGAAGCGATAACCCGAACGGGCCGCGCGTTGCCCGAGCCTGCCCGATACTGCTGTTCAGCCCTTGCAGCGATTCAGCCTACTTCTAGGCAATTCCATGGGGCCCTGCAGGCTCACACACTCACAGCTACACGGGAGGTGAATAAAGGCCGGAGAGGAAGCCAGACAGGATTTGCTTCTTTTGCTTGCACCACAATGCAGTGCTGAAAGAGGAGGAATCTACATAAAAACGCCTTCCTGGCAACGCCCAAATGCCCTGCTGCCATGCAGATAAACACTGGCAGCGGCAGCAAGTGCATGCCCACAGCCACCCCTTGTTCCTTCACACCTTGTATCAGCTGTAATCCAGTCCAGTCCAGTGCTGCCTGCTGAGCAGCACTGACCAACACTGCCTGGGCCCAGGCTTTTATCTCTGAGGCCCCATTATGATGTCAGAAAGCTGGCTCTGGAATCCTGAGGGCTCCACTATGACACGTGCAAAGTTCCGTCTGAACTTTATATAAGACGGTGAGGCTCAGTCAGTCACTCAGTGTTGCCTGAGAGGGCAACACTGCAACAGCCGGCCGCCAGGCTGTCTTTTTTTTGCACAGCTAGTTGCCTCCAGGAGGCCACAAGAGGGAGACAAGGGACTGCAAAATGGAAAATAGGCATCCACCAACTTTACAGACAACTTCTCCTTGCTCCTACAACCTCCATCCTTGCACAGTTTGTTATTCTTCTAGGTAACATAGTAACAAATCCAAATTGCTGCTCTCTTTGTAGGCAAGCAAGGCTTTGTTGCAACTGCAATTCTTACTTCTTCTTGAAATGTAGGGACGACAGTACATTCCATCACATCCATCTAGTGTACACAGGTAGTGTAGTGTACATTGTGGCGGGCAGGCGAGCGG
This sequence comes from Rhinoderma darwinii, assembly GCF_050947455.1. Classification (NCBI taxonomy): domain Eukaryota; kingdom Metazoa; phylum Chordata; class Amphibia; order Anura; family Rhinodermatidae; genus Rhinoderma; species Rhinoderma darwinii. The sequence continues at coordinate 120,645 of NW_027464149.1, forward strand.
GCGGGCTGCTTTATTGGCTGTTTGCTGTTCCCCTACTCCACTCCACTATTTGACTGTTGTGCTGCATCAATCAATCAATCAATCAATCAATCAATCAATCAATCAATCAATCAGTGGCTGGCTCAGGTGCAGCTCTTTAACTTACCTAAAAGGGAGGGCGGAGAGAAGACAAGGAAGGTGAATGAGGTGTTCCAATGTGAAATGCCGGAAACACAGAAACACAGACGACACACAACAAGAGGTGGCAATCTATTCATTAATTGCATTTAATCAATGAGCTCATTATCACTCATGCATTGTCCAACAGGTGTTGAAATAATGGGATTAAAAGGGGAGATCCCTTCAGAAAGACAGAAACAATAGCAAAGACAAAAAACACTTTTGGAATCTGCTTTTAGTCAACACATAAGGAAAGGGTGCACCGGTCCTGGAAATACTGCAATACCAGGTCAATGCGTGGAGTGGACAGAGCAAGCTCTATTTCCATCTCCCTGTTCTAAAAATCCATTTAATATATGGTCCCCAGATAGGGGACGTATCAGATATTAAACTGATAAGAACAGATACTACACTTGATCTTAGCCAAAAGGCCGAGAAGCGATAACCCGAACGGGCCGCGCGTTGCCCGAGCCTGCCCGATACTGCTGTTCAGCCCTTGCAGCGATTCAGCCTACTTCTAGGCAATTCCATGGGGCCCTGCAGGCTCACACACTCACAGCTACACGGGAGGTGAATAAAGGCCGGAGAGGAAGCCAGACAGGATTTGCTTCTTTTGCTTGCACCACAATGCAGTGCTGAAAGAGGAGGAATCTACATAAAAACGCCTTCCTGGCAACGCCCAAATGCCCTGCTGCCATGCAGATAAACACTGGCAGCGGCAGCAAGTGCATGCCCACAGCCACCCCTTGTTCCTTCACACCTTGTATCAGCTGTAATCCAGTCCAGTCCAGTGCTGCCTGCTGAGCAGCACTGACCAACACTGCCTGGGCCCAGGCTTTTATCTCTGAGGCCCCATTATGATGTCAGAAAGCTGGCTCTGGAATCCTGAGGGCTCCACTATGACACGTGCAAAGTTCCGTCTGAACTTTATATAAGACGGTGAGGCTCAGTCAGTCACTCAGTGTTGCCTGAGAGGGCAACACTGCAACAGCCGGCCGCCAGGCTGTCTTTTTTTTGCACAGCTAGTTGCCTCCAGGAGGCCACAAGAGGGAGACAAGGGACTGCAAAATGGAAAATAGGCATCCACCAACTTTACAGACAACTTCTCCTTGCTCCTACAACCTCCATCCTTGCACAGTTTGTTATTCTTCTAGGTAACATAGTAACAAATCCAAATTGCTGCTCTCTTTGTAGGCAAGCAAGGCTTTGTTGCAACTGCAATTCTTACTTCTTCTTGAAATGTAGGGACGACAGTACATTCCATCACATCCATCTAGTGTACACAGGTAGGTCCATTGTGGCGGGCAGGCGAGCGGGCGGGCTGCTTTATTGGCTGTTTGCTGTTCCCCTACTCCACTCCACTATTTGACTGTTGTGCTGCATCAATCAATCAATCAATCAATCAATCAATCAATCAATCAATCAATCAATCAAGTGGCTGGCTCAGGTGCAGCTCTTTAACTTACCTAAAAGGGAGGGCGGAGAGAAGACAAGGAAGGTGAATGAGGTGTTCCAATGTGAAATGCCGGAAACACAGAAACACAGACGACACACAACAAGAGGTGGCAATCTATTCATTAATTGCATTTAATCAATGAGCTCATTATCACTCATGCATTGTCCAACAGGTGTTGAAATAATGGGATTAAAAGGGGAGATCCCTTCAGAAAGACAGAAACAATAGCAAAGACAAAAAACACTTTTGGAATCTGCTTTTAGTCAACACATAAGGAAAGGGTGCACCGGTCCTGGAAATACTGCAATACCAGGTCAATGCGTGGAGTGGACAGAGCAAGCTCTATTTCCATCTCCCTGTTCTAAAAATCCATTTAATATATGGTCCCCAGATAGGGGACGTATCAGATATTAAACTGATAAGAACAGATACTACACTTGATCTTAGCCAAAAGGCCGAGAAGCGATAACCCGAACGGGCCGCGCGTTGCCCGAGCCTGCCCGATACTGCTGTTCAGCCCTTGCAGCGATTCAGCCTACTTCTAGGCAATTCCATGGGGCCCTGCAGGCTCACACACTCACAGCTACACGGGAGGTGAATAAAGGCCGGAGAGGAAGCCAGACAGGATTTGCTTCTTTTGCTTGCACCACAATGCAGTGCTGAAAGAGGAGGAATCTACATAAAAACGCCTTCCTGGCAACGCCCAAATGCCCTGCTGCCATGCAGATAAACACTGGCAGCGGCAGCAAGTGCATGCCCACAGCCACCCCTTGTTCCTTCACACCTTGTATCAGCTGTAATCCAGTCCAGTCCAGTGCTGCCTGCTGAGCAGCACTGACCAACACTGCCTGGGCCCAGGCTTTTATCTCTGAGGCCCCATTATGATGTCAGAAAGCTGGCTCTGGAATCCTGAGGGCTCCACTATGACACGTGCAAAGTTCCGTCTGAACTTTATATAAGACGGTGAGGCTCAGTCAGTCACTCAGTGTTGCCTGAGAGGGCAACACTGCAACAGCCGGCCGCCAGGCTGTCTTTTTTTTGCACAGCTAGTTGCCTCCAGGAGGCCACAAGAGGGAGACAAGGGACTGCAAAATGGAAAATAGGCATCCACCAACTTTACAGACAACTTCTCCTTGCTCCTACAACCTCCATCCTTGCACAGTTTGTTATTCTTCTAGGTAACATAGTAACAAATCCAAATTGCTGCTCTCTTTGTAGGCAAGCAAGGCTTTGTTGCAACTGCAATTCTTACTTCTTCTTGAAATGTAGGGACGACAGTACATTCCATCACATCCATCTAGTGTACACAGGTAGGTCCATTGTGGCGGGCAGGCGAGCGGGCGGGCTGCTTTATTGGCTGTTTGCTGTTCCCCTACTCCACTCCACTATTTGACTGTTGTGCTGCATCAATCAATCAATCAATCAATCAATCAATCAATCAATCAATCAATCAATCAATCAATCAATCAATCAATCAGTGGCTGGCTCAGGTGCAGCTCTTTAACTTACCTAAAAGGGAGGGCGGAGAGAAGACAAGGAAGGTGAATGAGGTGTTCCAATGTGAAATGCCGGAAACACAGAAACACAGACGACACACAACAAGAGGTGGCAATCTATTCATTAATTGCATTTAATCAATGAGCTCATTATCACTCATGCATTGTCCAACAGGTGTTGAAATAATGGGATTAAAAGGGGAGATCCCTTCAGAAAGACAGAAACAATAGCAAAGACAAAAAACACTTTTGGAATCTGCTTTTAGTCAACACATAAGGAAAGGGTGCACCGGTCCTGGAAATACTGCAATACCAGGTCAATGCGTGGAGTGGACAGAGCAAGCTCTATTTCCATCTCCCTGTTCTAAAAATCCATTTAATATATGGTCCCCAGATAGGGGACGTATCAGATATTAAACTGATAAGAACAGATACTACACTTGATCTTAGCCAAAAGGCCGAGAAGCGATAACCCGAACGGGCCGCGCGTTGCCCGAGCCTGCCCGATACTGCTGTTCAGCCCTTGCAGCGATTCAGCCTACTTCTAGGCAATTCCATGGGGCCCTGCAGGCTCACACACTCACAGCTACACGGGAGGTGAATAAAGGCCGGAGAGGAAGCCAGACAGGATTTGCTTCTTTTGCTTGCACCACAATGCAGTGCTGAAAGAGGAGGAATCTACATAAAAACGCCTTCCTGGCAACGCCCAAATGCCCTGCTGCCATGCAGATAAACACTGGCAGCGGCAGCAAGTGCATGCCCACAGCCACCCCTTGTTCCTTCACACCTTGTATCAGCTGTAATCCAGTCCAGTCCAGTGCTGCCTGCTGAGCAGCACTGACCAACACTGCCTGGGCCCAGGCTTTTATCTCTGAGGCCCCATTATGATGTCAGAAAGCTGGCTCTGGAATCCTGAGGGCTCCACTATGACACGTGCAAAGTTCCGTCTGAACTTTATATAAGACGGTGAGGCTCAGTCAGTCACTCAGTGTTGCCTGAGAGGGCAACACTGCAACAGCCGGCCGCCAGGCTGTCTTTTTTTTGCACAGCTAGTTGCCTCCAGGAGGCCACAAGAGGGAGACAAGGGACTGCAAAATGGAAAATAGGCATCCACCAACTTTACAGACAACTTCTCCTTGCTCCTACAACCTCCATCCTTGCACAGTTTGTTATTCTTCTAGGTAACATAGTAACAAATCCAAATTGCTGCTCTCTTTGTAGGCAAGCAAGGCTTTGTTGCAACTGCAATTCTTACTTCTTCTTGAAATGTAGGGACGACAGTACATTCCATCACATCCATCTAGTGTACACAGGTAGGTCCACTGTGGCGGGCAGGCGAGCGGGCGGGCTGCTTTATTGGCTGTTTGCTGTTCCCCTACTCCACTCCACTATTTGACTGTTGTGCTGCATCAATCAATCAATCAATCAATCAATCAATCAATCAATCAATCAATCAATCAATCAATCAGTGGCTGGCTCAGGTGCAGCTCTTTAACTTACCTAAAAGGGAGGGCGGAGAGAAGACAAGGAAGGTGAATGAGGTGTTCCAATGTGAAATGCCGGAAACACAGAAACACAGACGACACACAACAAGAGGTGGCAATCTATTCATTAATTGCATTTAATCAATGAGCTCATTATCACTCATGCATTGTCCAACAGGTGTTGAAATAATGGGATTAAAAGGGGAGATCCCTTCAGAAAGACAGAAACAATAGCAAAGACAAAAAACACTTTTGGAATCTGCTTTTAGTCAACACATAAGGAAAGGGTGCACCGGTCCTGGAAATACTGCAATACCAGGTCAATGCGTGGAGTGGACAGAGCAAGCTCTATTTCCATCTCCCTGTTCTAAAAATCCATTTAATATATGGTCCCCAGATAGGGGACGTATCAGATATTAAACTGATAAGAACAGATACTACACTTGATCTTAGCCAAAAGGCCGAGAAGCGATAACCCGAACGGGCCGCGCGTTGCCCGAGCCTGCCCGATACTGCTGTTCAGCCCTTGCAGCGATTCAGCCTACTTCTAGGCAATTCCATGGGGCCCTGCAGGCTCACACACTCACAGCTACACGGGAGGTGAATAAAGGCCGGAGAGGAAGCCAGACAGGATTTGCTTCTTTTGCTTGCACCACAATGCAGTGCTGAAAGAGGAGGAATCTACATAAAAACGCCTTCCTGGCAACGCCCAAATGCCCTGCTGCCATGCAGATAAACACTGGCAGCGGCAGCAAGTGCATGCCCACAGCCACCCCTTGTTCCTTCACACCTTGTATCAGCTGTAATCCAGTCCAGTCCAGTGCTGCCTGCTGAGCAGCACTGACCAACACTGCCTGGGCCCAGGCTTTTATCTCTGAGGCCCCATTATGATGTCAGAAAGCTGGCTCTGGAATCCTGAGGGCTCCACTATGACACGTGCAAAGTTCCGTCTGAACTTTATATAAGACGGTGAGGCTCAGTCAGTCACTCAGTGTTGCCTGAGAGGGCAACACTGCAACAGCCGGCCGCCAGGCTGTCTTTTTTTTGCACAGCTAGTTGCCTCCAGGAGGCCACAAGAGGGAGACAAGGGACTGCAAAATGGAAAATAGGCATCCACCAACTTTACAGACAACTTCTCCTTGCTCCTACAACCTCCATCCTTGCACAGTTTGTTATTCTTCTAGGTAACATAGTAACAAATCCAAATTGCTGCTCTCTTTGTAGGCAAGCAAGGCTTTGTTGCAACTGCAATTCTTACTTCTTCTTGAAATGTAGGGACGACAGTACATTCCATCACATCCATCTAGTGTACACAGGTAGGTCCATTGTGGCGGGCAGGCGAGCGGGCGGGCTGCTTTATTGGCTGTTTGCTGTTCCCCTACTCCACTCCACTATTTGACTGTTGTGCTGCATCAATCAATCAATCAATCAATCAATCAATCAATCAATCAATCAAGTGGCTGGCTCAGGTGCAGCTCTTTAACTTACCTAAAAGGGAGGGCGGAGAGAAGACAAGGAAGGTGAATGAGGTGTTCCAATGTGAAATGCCGGAAACACAGAAACACAGACGACACACAACAAGAGGTGGCAATCTATTCATTAATTGCATTTAATCAATGAGCTCATTATCACTCATGCATTGTCCAACAGGTGTTGAAATAATGGGATTAAAAGGGGAGATCCCTTCAGAAAGACAGAAACAATAGCAAAGACAAAAAACACTTTTGGAATCTGCTTTTAGTCAACACATAAGGAAAGGGTGCACCGGTCCTGGAAATACTGCAATACCAGGTCAATGCGTGGAGTGGACAGAGCAAGCTCTATTTCCATCTCCCTGTTCTAAAAATCCATTTAATATATGGTCCCCAGATAGGGGACGTATCAGATATTAAACTGATAAGAACAGATACTACACTTGATCTTAGCCAAAAGGCCGAGAAGCGATAACCCGAACGGGCCGCGCGTTGCCCGAGCCTGCCCGATACTGCTGTTCAGCCCTTGCAGCGATTCAGCCTACTTCTAGGCAATTCCATGGGGCCCTGCAGGCTCACACACTCACAGCTACACGGGAGGTGAATAAAGGCCGGAGAGGAAGCCAGACAGGATTTGCTTCTTTTGCTTGCACCACAATGCAGTGCTGAAAGAGGAGGAATCTACATAAAAACGCCTTCCTGGCAACGCCCAAATGCCCTGCTGCCATGCAGATAAACACTGGCAGCGGCAGCAAGTGCATGCCCACAGCCACCCCTTGTTCCTTCACACCTTGTATCAGCTGTAATCCAGTCCAGTCCAGTGCTGCCTGCTGAGCAGCACTGACCAACACTGCCTGGGCCCAGGCTTTTATCTCTGAGGCCCCATTATGATGTCAGAAAGCTGGCTCTGGAATCCTGAGGGCTCCACTATGACACGTGCAAAGTTCCGTCTGAACTTTATATAAGACGGTGAGGCTCAGTCAGTCACTCAGTGTTGCCTGAGAGGGCAACACTGCAACAGCCGGCCGCCAGGCTGTCTTTTTTTTGCACAGCTAGTTGCCTCCAGGAGGCCACAAGAGGGAGACAAGGGACTGCAAAATGGAAAATAGGCATCCACCAACTTTACAGACAACTTCTCCTTGCTCCTACAACCTCCATCCTTGCACAGTTTGTTATTCTTCTAGGTAACATAGTAACAAATCCAAATTGCTGCTCTCTTTGTAGGCAAGCAAGGCTTTGTTGCAACTGCAATTCTTACTTCTTCTTGAAATGTAGGGACGACAGTACATTCCATCACATCCATCTAGTGTACACAGGTAGGTCCATTGTGGCGGGCAGGCGAGCGGGCGGGCTGCTTTATTGGCTGTTTGCTGTTCCCCTACTCCACTCCACTATTTGACTGTTGTGCTGCATCAATCAATCAATCAATCAATCAATCAATCAATCAATCAATCAATCAATCAATCAGTGGCTGGCTCAGGTGCAGCTCTTTAACTTACCTAAAAGGGAGGGCGGAGAGAAGACAAGGAAGGTGAATGAGGTGTTCCAATGTGAAATGCCGGAAACACAGAAACACAGACGACACACAACAAGAGGTGGCAATCTATTCATTAATTGCATTTAATCAATGAGCTCATTATCACTCATGCATTGTCCAACAGGTGTTGAAATAATGGGATTAAAAGGGGAGATCCCTTCAGAAAGACAGAAACAATAGCAAAGACAAAAAACACTTTTGGAATCTGCTTTTAGTCAACACATAAGGAAAGGGTGCACCGGTCCTGGAAATACTGCAATACCAGGTCAATGCGTGGAGTGGACAGAGCAAGCTCTATTTCCATCTCCCTGTTCTAAAAATCCATTTAATATATGGTCCCCAGATAGGGGACGTATCAGATATTAAACTGATAAGAACAGATACTACACTTGATCTTAGCCAAAAGGCCGAGAAGCGATAACCCGAACGGGCCGCGCGTTGCCCGAGCCTGCCCGATACTGCTGTTCAGCCCTTGCAGCGATTCAGCCTACTTCTAGGCAATTCCATGGGGCCCTGCAGGCTCACACACTCACAGCTACACGGGAGGTGAATAAAGGCCGGAGAGGAAGCCAGACAGGATTTGCTTCTTTTGCTTGCACCACAATGCAGTGCTGAAAGAGGAGGAATCTACATAAAAACGCCTTCCTGGCAACGCCCAAATGCCCTGCTGCCATGCAGATAAACACTGGCAGCGGCAGCAAGTGCATGCCCACAGCCACCCCTTGTTCCTTCACACCTTGTATCAGCTGTAATCCAGTCCAGTCCAGTGCTGCCTGCTGAGCAGCACTGACCAACACTGCCTGGGCCCAGGCTTTTATCTCTGAGGCCCCATTATGATGTCAGAAAGCTGGCTCTGGAATCCTGAGGGCTCCACTATGACACGTGCAAAGTTCCGTCTGAACTTTATATAAGACGGTGAGGCTCAGTCAGTCACTCAGTGTTGCCTGAGAGGGCAACACTGCAACAGCCGGCCGCCAGGCTGTCTTTTTTTTGCACAGCTAGTTGCCTCCAGGAGGCCACAAGAGGGAGACAAGGGACTGCAAAATGGAAAATAGGCATCCACCAACTTTACAGACAACTTCTCCTTGCTCCTACAACCTCCATCCTTGCACAGTTTGTTATTCTTCTAGGTAACATAGTAACAAATCCAAATTGCTGCTCTCTTTGTAGGCAAGCAAGGCTTTGTTGCAACTGCAATTCTTACTTCTTCTTGAAATGTAGGGACGACAGTACATTCCATCACATCCATCTAGTGTACACAGGTAGGTCCATTGTGGCGGGCAGGCGAGCGGGCGGGCTGCTTTATTGGCTGTTTGCTGTTCCCCTACTCCACTCCACTATTTGACTGTTGTGCTGCATCAATCAATCAATCAATCAATCAATCAATCAATCAATCAATCAATCAGTGGCTGGCTCAGGTGCAGCTCTTTAACTTACCTAAAAGGGAGGGCGGAGAGAAGACAAGGAAGGTGAATGAGGTGTTCCAATGTGAAATGCCGGAAACACAGAAACACAGACGACACACAACAAGAGGTGGCAATCTATTCATTAATTGCATTTAATCAATGAGCTCATTATCACTCATGCATTGTCCAACAGGTGTTGAAATAATGGGATTAAAAGGGGAGATCCCTTCAGAAAGACAGAAACAATAGCAAAGACAAAAAACACTTTTGGAATCTGCTTTTAGTCAACACATAAGGAAAGGGTGCACCGGTCCTGGAAATACTGCAATACCAGGTCAATGCGTGGAGTGGACAGAGCAAGCTCTATTTCCATCTCCCTGTTCTAAAAATCCATTTAATATATGGTCCCCAGATAGGGGACGTATCAGATATTAAACTGATAAGAACAGATACTACACTTGATCTTAGCCAAAAGGCCGAGAGGCGATAACCCGAACGGGCCGCGCGTTGCCCGAGCCTGCCCGATACTGCTGTTCAGCCCTTGCAGCGATTCAGCCTACTTCTAGGCAATTCCATGGGGCCCTGCAGGCTCACACACTCACAGCTACACGGGAGGTGAATAAAGGCCGGAGAGGAAGCCAGACAGGATTTGCTTCTTTTGCTTGCACCACAATGCAGTGCTGAAAGAGGAGGAATCTACATAAAAACGCCTTCCTGGCAACGCCCAAATGCCCTGCTGCCATGCAGATAAACACTGGCAGCGGCAGCAAGTGCATGCCCACAGCCACCCCTTGTTCCTTCACACCTTGTATCAGCTGTAATCCAGTCCAGTCCAGTGCTGCCTGCTGAGCAGCACTGACCAACACTGCCTGGGCCCAGGCTTTTATCTCTGAGGCCCCATTATGATGTCAGAAAGCTGGCTCTGGAATCCTGAGGGCTCCACTATGACACGTGCAAAGTTCCGTCTGAACTTTATATAAGACGGTGAGGCTCAGTCAGTCACTCAGTGTTGCCTGAGAGGCCAACACTGCAACAGCCGGCCGCCAGGCTGTCTTTTTTTTGCACAGCTAGTTGCCTCCAGGAGGCCACAAGAGGGAGACAAGGGACTGCAAAATGGAAAATAGGCATCCACCAACTTTACAGACAACTTCTCCTTGCTCCTACAACCTCCATCCTTGCACAGTTTGTTATTCTTCTAGGTAACATAGTAACAAATCCAAATTGCTGCTCTCTTTGTAGGCAAGCAAGGCTTTGTTGCAACTGCAATTCTTACTTCTTCTTGAAATGTAGGGACGACAGTACATTCCATCACATCCATCTAGTGTACACAGGTAGGTCCATTGTGGCGGGCAGGCGAGCGGGCGGGCTGCTTTATTGGCTGTTTGCTGTTCCCCTACTCCACTCCACTATTTGACTGTTGTGCTGCACAATCAATCAATCAATCAATCAATCAATCAATCAATCAATCAATCAATCAGTGGCTGGCTCAGGTGCAGCTCTTTAACTTACCTAAAAGGGAGGGCGGAGAGAAGACAAGGAAGGTGAATGAGGTGTTCCAATGTGAAATGCCGGAAACACAGAAACACAGACGACACACAACAAGAGGTTGCAATCTATTCATTAATTGCATTTAATCAATGAGCTCATTATCACTCATGCATTGTCCAACAGGTGTTGAAATAATGGGATTAAAAGGGGAGATCCCTTCAGAAAGACAGAAACAATAGCAAAGACAAAAAACACTTTTGGAATCTGCTTTTAGTCAACACATAAGGAAAGGGTGCACCGGTCCTGGAAATACTGCAATACCAGGTCAATGCGTGGAGTGGACAGAGCAAGCTCTATTTCCATCTCCCTGTTCTAAAAATCCATTTAATATATGGTCCCCAGATAGGGGACGTATCAGATATTAAACTGATAAGAACAGATACTACACTTGATCTTAGCCAAAAGGCCGAGAAGCGATAACCCGAACGGGCCGCGCGTTGCCCGAGCCTGCCCGATACTGCTGTTCAGCCCTTGCAACGATTCAGCCTACTTCTAGGCAATTCCATGGGGCCCTGCAGGCTCACACACTCACAGCTACACGGGAGGTGAATAAAGGCCGGAGAGGAAGCCAGACAGGATTTGCTTCTTTTGCTTGCACCACAATGCAGTGCTGAAAGAGGAGGAATCTACATAAAAACGCCTTCCTGGCAACGCCCAAATGCCCTGCTGCCATGCAGATAAACACTGGCAGCGGCAGCAAGTGCATGCCCACAGCCACCCCTTGTTCCTTCACACCTTGTATCAGCTGTAATCCAGTCCAGTCCAGTGCTGCCTGCTGAGCAGCACTGACCAACACTGCCTGGGCCCAGGCTTTTATCTCTGAGGCCCCATTATGATGTCAGAAAGCTGGCTCTGGAATCCTGAGGGCTCCACTATGACACGTGCAAAGTTCCGTCTGAACTTTATATAAGACGGTGAGGCTCAGTCAGTCACTCAGTGTTGCCTGAGAGGGCAACACTGCAACAGCCGGCCGCCAGGCTGTCTTTTTTTTGCACAGCTAGTTGCCTCCAGGAGGCCACAAGAGGGAGACAAGGGACTGCAAAATGGAAAATAGGCATCCACCAACTTTACAGACAACTTCTCCTTGCTCCTACAACCTCCATCCTTGCACAGTTTGTTATTCTTCTAGGTAACATAGTAACAAATCCAAATTGCTGCTCTCTTTGTAGGCAAGCAAGGCTTTGTTGCAACTGCAATTCTTACTTCTTCTTGAAATGTAGGGACGACAGTACATTCCATCACATCCATCTAGTGTACACAGGTAGGTCCATTGTGGCGGGCAGGCGAGCGGGCGGGCTGCTTTATTGGCTGTTTGCTGTTCCCCTACTCCACTCCACTATTTGACTGTTGTGCTGCATCAATCAATCAATCAATCAATCAATCAATCAATCAATCAATCAATCAGTGGCTGGCTCAGGTGCAGCTCTTTAACTTACCTAAAAGGGAGGGCGGAGAGAAGACAAGGAAGGTGAATGAGGTGTTCCAATGTGAAATGCCGGAAACACAGAAACACAGACGACACACAACAAGAGGTGGCAATCTATTCATTAATTGCATTTAATCAATGAGCTCATTATCACTCATGCATTGTCCAACAGGTGTTGAAATAATGGGATTAAAAGGGGAGATCCCTTCAGAAAGACAGAAACAATAGCAAAGACAAAAAACACTTTTGGAATCTGCTTTTAGTCAACACATAAGGAAAGGGTGCACCGGTCCTGGAAATACTGCAATACCAGGTCAATGCGTGGAGTGGACAGAGCAAGCTCTATTTCCATCTCCCTGTTCTAAAAATCCATTTAATATATGGTCCCCAGATAGGGGACGTATCAGATATTAAACTGATAAGAACAGATACTACACTTGATCTTAGCCAAAAGGCCGAGAAGCGATAACCCGAACGGGCCGCGCGTTGCCCGAGCCTGCCCGATACTGCTGTTCAGCCCTTGCAGCGATTCAGCCTACTTCTAGGCAATTCCATGGGGCCCTGCAGGCTCACACACTCACAGCTACACGGGAGGTGAATAAAGGCCGGAGAGGAAGCCAGACAGGATTTGCTTCTTTTGCTTGCACCACAATGCAGTGCTGAAAGAGGAGGAATCTACATAAAAACGCCTTCCTGGCAACGCCCAAATGCCCTGCTGCCATGCAGATAAACACTGGCAGCGGCAGCAAGTGCATGCCCACAGCCACCCCTTGTTCCTTCACACCTTGTATCAGCTGTAATCCAGTCCAGTCCAGTGCTGCCTGCTGAGCAGCACTGACCAACACTGCCTGGGCCCAGGCTTTTATCTCTGAGGCCCCATTATGATGTCAGAAAGCTGGCTCTGGAATCCTGAGGGCTCCACTATGACACGTGCAAAGTTCCGTCTGAACTTTATATAAGACGGTGAGGCTCAGTCAGTCACTCAGTGTTGCCTGAGAGGGCAACACTGCAACAGCCGGCCGCCAGGCTGTCTTTTTTTTGCACAGCTAGTTGCCTCCAGGAGGCCACAAGAGGGAGACAAGGGACTGCAAAATGGAAAATAGGCATCCACCAACTTTACAGACAACTTCTCCTTGCTCCTACAACCTCCATCCTTGCACAGTTTGTTATTCTTCTAGGTAACATAGTAACAAATCCAAATTGCTGCTCTCTTTGTAGGCAAGCAAGGCTTTGTTGCAACTGCAATTCTTACTTCTTCTTGAAATGTAGGGACGACAGTACATTCCATCACATCCATCTAGTGTACACAGGTAGGTCCATTGTGGCGGGCAGGCGAGCGGGCGGGCTGCTTTATTGGCTGTTTGCTGTTCCCCTACTCCACTCCACTATTTGACTGTTGTGCTGCATCAATCAATCAATCAATCAATCAATCAATCAATCAATCAATCAATCAGTGGCTGGCTCAGGTGCAGCTCTTTAACTTACCTAAAAGGGAGGGCGGAGAGAAGACAAGGAAGGTGAATGAGGTGTTCCAATGTGAAATGCCGGAAACACAGAAACACAGACGACACACAACAAGAGGTGGCAATCTATTCATTAATTGCATTTAATCAATGAGCTCATTATCACTCATGCATTGTCCAACAGGTGTTGAAATAATGGGATTAAAAGGGGAGATCCCTTCAGAAAGACAGAAACAATAGCAAATACAAAAAACACTTTTGGAATCTGCTTTTAGTCAACACATAAGGAAAGGGTGCACCGGTCCTGGAAATACTGCAATACCAGGTCAATGCGTGGAGTGGACAGAGCAAGCTCTATTTCCATCTCCCTGTTCTAAAAATCCATTTAATATATGGTCCCCAGATAGGGGACGTATCAGATATTAAACTGATAAGAACAGATACTACACTTGATCTTAGCCAAAAGGCCGAGAAGCGATAACCCGAACGGGCCGCGCGTTGCCCGAGCCTGCCCGATACTGCTGTTCAGCCCTTGCAGCGATTCAGCCTACTTCTAGGCAATTCCATGGGGCCCTGCAGGCTCACACACTCACAGCTACACGGGAGGTGAATAAAGGCCGGAGAGGAAGCCAGACAGGATTTGCTTCTTTTGCTTGCACCACAATGCAGTGCTGAAAGAGGAGGAATCTACATAAAAACGCCTTCCTGGCAACGCCCAAATGCCCTGCTGCCATGCAGATAAACACTGGCAGCGGCAGCAAGTGCATGCCCACAGCCACCCCTTGTTCCTTCACACCTTGTATCAGCTGTAATCCAGTCCAGTCCAGTGCTGCCTGCTGAGCAGCACTGACCAACACTGCCTGGGCCCAGGCTTTTATCTCTGAGGCCCCATTATGATGTCAGAAAGCTGGCTCTGGAATCCTGAGGGCTCCACTATGACACGTGCAAAGTTCCGTCTGAACTTTATATAAGACGGTGAGGCTCAGTCAGTCACTCAGTGTTGCCTGAGAGGGCAACACTGCAACAGCCGGCCGCCAGGCTGTCTTTTTTTTGCACAGCTAGTTGCCTCCAGGAGGCCACAAGAGGGAGACAAGGGACTGCAAAATGGAAAATAGGCATCCACCAACTTTACAGACAACTTCTCCTTGCTCCTACAACCTCCATCCTTGCACAGTTTGTTATTCTTCTAGGTAACATAGTAACAAATCCAAATTGCTGCTCTCTTTGTAGGCAAGCAAGGCTTTGTTGCAACTGCAATTCTTACTTCTTCTTGAAATGTAGGGACGACAGTACATTCCATCACATCCATCTAGTGTACACAGGTAGGTCCAGTGGCGTAACTACCGCGGTAGCAGCAGTAGCGGCTGCTACGGGGCCCGGGGCTTGAGGGGGCCCGGTGGCGCCGCTAGCAGCCGTTATGGCTACTACAGCGGTAGCGTCGCTACTGTGGGGCCCGCGACGCCGAGCCTTACACAGGCCCTCTCATGCCTGTAGGTGTCGCTAGCACCGGAGGGGGCCCCAGTGCTAGCGGCAGCCAAATACATGTATTAGCACTGAATGGCCGGGCATGTTCCGTGCCTGACCATCCAGTGCCTTACAATGACACTGATTGGCTAGCGGCGCGATGACATCATCGCGCCGCTTCCATGCTTAGAAGGTGCTGATTGGCGGGGCAAGTCATTCTGCCCCGCCAATCAGCGTCATTGGAGGACGCTCGTTCAGCTCCTGCAGACATGCTCAGAAGAGAGCATGTCTGCATCGCCAGTGAACAGCGTGGGAACCGGAGAATGTGAGTATGTCAAGTTTTTGTTTTTTTCCCCTCATAAAAATGTGAATGGCATTATCTATAGTGGGGGGGGGGGGGGGGTCATCTTTATGTGGGCTATTATATATAGGGTTCTATATGTGGGGCAGTAGCTACAGGGGGGTCTATATGTGGGGGTGTGGGCCACTATATACAGGGGGCTCTATATGTGGGCCATTATATACAGGGGGCTCTATATGTGGGCCACTATATACAGGGGGGGTCTATATGTTTGCCACTATATACAGGGGGCTCTATATGTGAGCCATTATATACAGGGGGCTCTATATGTGGGCCACTATATACAGGGGGGTCTATATGTGGGCCACTATATACAGGGGGGGGTTACCTGTGGGGCACTAGCAACAGGGTGGCTATATGTAGTGCACAGTCTACAGGGGTGGGCTATATGTGGGACACTATATACAGGGGGAGCTATATGTGAGACACTATGTACAGAGGTGGGCTATACGTGGAGCAAGAACTATAGGGGAAGCTATATGTAGGGCAGCACCGTGGCTCAGTGGTTAGCACTATTGCCTTGCAGCTCTGGAGTCCATATGTGGGCACTATCTATAGGGGCTTCTATGTAGGTCACTATCTACAGGGGCCACGTTGTGTGTTTGTGACAGTTATATTTAGATGTGTTGAGAATTTTAACTTTGTTTACAGGTGCAGAAATGTTTTAAAAGTGAGAAGCTGAAGACATCTGAACGGAAAACTGCAGAAATGGGTCATGGCCGGTAGAAATCCATCATAGATGTCTGAACCGGAGGGAGAAGAAAAGAACTAGAATCTGAGACGTCACCAGTGAGTCACTTAATGTAAATGTTTATTCTGCCTCTAATCAGTATTGTAGTCACTGTATGATCTGCAGCGAGATGATGGTGGTATGATTTTTTTTGTGAAACCACATCTCCCAGCATATCCTTATCATTGTTCAGGCCATGCTGGGAGCTGTAGTTTTACGCCGTACAAACCTATACGCAGTGGCGTAACTACCGCTATAGCAGCCGTAGCGACTTCTACAGGGCCTGCAGCATGAGGGGGCCCGTGCCACCCGCCGGCACGGCCCCCTCCCATGGCAGCAGGCTCCGCTAGCAGCCGCAATGGCTGCTACAGCACGACGCCACTGAAGGGGTTGTTCCTACATAAGACATGTATCCCCTAATCACAGGATAGGGGATACATGTGTGATCGCTGGCAGCGATGAGGAGAACGGGGGACCGAAAGTCCCCCCTAAGTTCTCCATGACAAACCTCGGACTTCCGGGGTCTGTGTCGGCAGCTCCGTAGAAATGAATGGAGCGCCGGTCGCGCTTGTGCGCATGCGTGACTAGCGCTCCTTTCATTTTTATTGAGCTGCGCAGACGCCGGAAGTCCGAAGTTAGTCATGGAGAACTTCGGGGGACTTTCGGTCCCCCATTCTCCTTATCGCTGCCAGCGATCACACATGTATCCCCTATCCTGTGGATAGGGGATGCATGTCTTTTGTAGGACAAACTATAGGCCGTTTTTTTTGGGGGGGGGGGTACATTGCGTTATCTACAGAGGGGTTCTGTATGGCATTATCTACAGGGGGGGCTGTATGGCATTCTCTACAGGGGGGACTGTATGGCGTTATCTACAGGGGGGCTGTATGGCGTTATCTACAGAGGGGGTCTGTATGGCGTTATCTACAGGGGGGCTGTATGGCGTTATCTGCAGGGGGCTGTGTATGGTGCTATCTATAGGGGGGCGCTGTGTGGTGGAATCTATAGGGAGGCACTATCTACAAAGGGGGGGGGGTTGCGTGATACCCAGCAGAGGGGGGGCCCTAGTCAAAAGTTTGCTATGGGGCCCAGTCTTTCCTAGTTACGCCCCTGGGTAGGTCCATTGTGGCGGGCAGGCGAGCGGGCGGGCTGCTTTATTGGCTGTTTGCTGTTCCCCTACTCCACTCCACTATTTGACTGTTGTGCTGCATCAATCAATCAATCAATCAATCAATCAATCAATCAATCAATCAATCAGTGGCTGGCTCAGGTGCAGCTCTTTAACTTACCTAAAAGGGAGGGCGGAGAGAAGACAAGGAAGGTGAATGAGGTGTTCCAATGTGAAATGCCGGAAACACAGAAACACAGACGACACACAACAAGAGGTGGCAATCTATTCATTAATTGCATTTAATCAATGAGCTCATTATCACTCATGCATTGTCCAACAGGTGTTGAAATAATGGGATTAAAAGGGGAGATCCCTTCAGAAAGACAGAAACAATAGCAAAGACAAAAAACACTTTTGGAATCTGCTTTTAGTCAACACATAAGGAAAGGGTGCACCGGTCCTGGAAATACTGCAATACCAGGTCAATGCGTGGAGTGGACAGAGCAAGCTCTATTTCCATCTCCCTGTTCTAAAAATCCATTTAATATATGGTCCCCAGATAGGGGACGTATCAGATATTAAACTGATAAGAACAGATACTACACTTGATCTTAGCCAAAAGGCCGAGAAGCGATAACCCGAACGGGCCGCGCGTTGCCCGAGCCTGCCCGATACTGCTGTTCAGCCCTTGCAGCGATTCAGCCTACTTCTAGGCAATTCCATGGGGCCCTGCAGGCTCACACACTCACAGCTACACGGGAGGTGAATAAAGGCCGGAGAGGAAGCCAGACAGGATTTGCTTCTTTTGCTTGCACCACAATGCAGTGCTGAAAGAGGAGGAATCTACATAAAAACGCCTTCCTGGCAACGCCCAAATGCCCTGCTGCCATGCAGATAAACACTGGCAGCGGCAGCAAGTGCATGCCCACAGCCACCCCTTGTTCCTTCACACCTTGTATCAGCTGTAATCCAGTCCAGTCCAGTGCTGCCTGCTGAGCAGCACTGACCAACACTGCCTGGGCCCAGGCTTTTATCTCTGAGGCCCCATTATGATGTCAGAAAGCTGGCTCTGGAATCCTGAGGGCTCCACTATGACACGTGCAAAGTTCCGTCTGAACTTTATATAAGACGGTGAGGCTCAGTCAGTCACTCAGTGTTGCCTGAGAGGGCAACACTGCAACAGCCGGCCGCCAGGCTGTCTTTTTTTTGCACAGCTAGTTGCCTCCAGGAGGCCACAAGAGGGAGACAAGGGACTGCAAAATGGAAAATAGGCATCCACCAACTTTACAGACAACTTCTCCTTGCTCCTACAACCTCCATCCTTGCACAGTTTGTTATTCTTCTAGGTAACATAGTAACAAATCCAAATTGCTGCTCTCTTTGTAGGCAAGCAAGGCTTTGTTGCAACTGCAATTCTTACTTCTTCTTGAAATGTAGGGACGACAGTACATTCCATCACATCCATCTAGTGTACACAGGTAGGTCCATTGTGGCGGGCAGGCGAGCGGGCGGGCTGCTTTATTGGCTGTTTGCTGTTCCCCTACTCCACTCCACTATTTGACTGTTGTGCTGCATCAATCAATCAATCAATCAATCAATCAATCAATCAATCAATCAGTGGCTGGCTCAGGTGCAGCTCTTTAACTTACCTAAAAGGGAGGGCGGAGAGAAGACAAGGAAGGTGAATGAGGTGTTCCAATGTGAAATGCCGGAAACACAGAAACACAGACGACACACAACAAGAGGTGGCAATCTATTCATTAATTGCATTTAATCAATGAGCTCATTATCACTCATGCATTGTCCAACAGGTGTTGAAATAATGGGATTAAAAGGGGAGATCCCTTCAGAAAGACAGAAACAATAGCAAAGACAAAAAACACTTTTGGAATCTGCTTTTAGTCAACACATAAGGAAAGGGTGCACCGGTCCTGGAAATACTGCAATACCAGGTCAATGCGTGGAGTGGACAGAGCAAGCTCTATTTCCATCTCCCTGTTCTAAAAATCCATTTAATATATGGTCCCCAGATAGGGGACGTATCAGATATTAAACTGATAAGAACAGATACTACACTTGATCTTAGCCAAAAGGCCGAGAAGCGATAACCCGAACGGGCCGCGCGTTGCCCGAGCCTGCCCGATACTGCTGTTCAGCCCTTGCAGCGATTCAGCCTACTTCTAGGCAATTCCATGGGGCCCTGCAGGCTCACACACTCACAGCTACACGGGAGGTGAATAAAGGCCGGAGAGGAAGCCAGACAGGATTTGCTTCTTTTGCTTGCACCACAATGCAGTGCTGAAAGAGGAGGAATCTACATAAAAACGCCTTCCTGGCAACGCCCAAATGCCCTGCTGCCATGCAGATAAACACTGGCAGCGGCAGCAAGTGCATGCCCACAGCCACCCCTTGTTCCTTCACACCTTGTATCAGCTGTAATCCAGTCCAGTCCAGTGCTGCCTGCTGAGCAGCACTGACCAACACTGCCTGGGCCCAGGCTTTTATCTCTGAGGCCCCATTATGATGTCAGAAAGCTGGCTCTGGAATCCTGAGGGCTCCACTATGACACGTGCAAAGTTCCGTCTGAACTTTATATAAGACGGTGAGGCTCAGTCAGTCACTCAGTGTTGCCTGAGAGGGCAACACTGCAACAGCCGGCCGCCAGGCTGTCTTTTTTTTGCACAGCTAGTTGCCTCCAGGAGGCCACAAGAGGGAGACAAGGGACTGCAAAATGGAAAATAGGCATCCACCAACTTTACAGACAACTTCTCCTTGCTCCTACAACCTCCATCCTTGCACAGTTTGTTATTCTTCTAGGTAACATAGTAACAAATCCAAATTGCTGCTCTCTTTGTAGGCAAGCAAGGCTTTGTTGCAACTGCAATTCTTACTTCTTCTTGAAATGTAGGGACGACAGTACATTCCATCACATCCATCTAGTGTACACAGGTAGGTCCATTGTGGCGGGCAGGCGAGCGGGCGGGCTGCTTTATTGGCTGTTTGCTGTTCCCCTACTCCACTCCACTATTTGACTGTTGTGCTGCATCAATCAATCAATCAATCAATCAATCAATCAATCAGTGGCTGGCTCAGGTGCAGCTCTTTAACTTACCTAAAAGGGAGGGCGGAGAGAAGACAAGGAAGGTGAATGAGGTGTTCCAATGTGAAATGCCGGAAACACAGAAACACAGACGACACACAACAAGAGGTGGCAATCTATTCATTAATTGCATTTAATCAATGAGCTCATTATCACTCATGCATTGTCCAACAGGTGTTGAAATAATGGGATTAAAAGGGGAGATCCCTTCAGAAAGACAGAAACAATAGCAAAGACAAAAAACACTTTTGGAATCTGCTTTTAGTCAACACATAAGGAAAGGGTGCACCGGTCCTGGAAATACTGCAATACCAGGTCAATGCGTGGAGTGGACAGAGCAAGCTCTATTTCCATCTCCCTGTTCTAAAAATCCATTTAATATATGGTCCCCAGACAGGGGACGTATCAGATATTAAACTGATAAGAACAGATACTACACTTGATCTTAGCCAAAAGGCCGAGAAGCGATAACCCGAACGGGTCGCGCGTTGCCCGAGCCTGCCCGATACTGCTGTTCAGCCCTTGCAGCGATTCAGCCTACTTCTAGGCAATTCCATGGGGCCCTGCAGGCTCACACACTCACAGCTACACGGGAGGTGAATAAAGGCCGGAGAGGAAGCCAGACAGGATTTGCTTCTTTTGCTTGCACCACAATGCAGTGCTGAAAGAGGAGGAATCTACATAAAAACGCCTTCCTGGCAACGCCCAAATGCCCTGCTGCCATGCAGATAAACACTGGCAGCGGCAGCAAGTGCATGCCCACAGCCACCCCTTGTTCCTTCACACCTTGTATCAGCTGTAATCCAGTCCAGTCCAGTGCTGCCTGCTGAGCAGCACTGACCAACACTGCCTGGGCCCAGGCTTTTATCTCTGAGGCCCCATTATGATGTCAGAAAGCTGGCTCTGGAATCCTGAGGGCTCCACTATGACACGTGCAAAGTTCCGTCTGAACTTTATATAAGACGGTGAGGCTCAGTCAGTCACTCAGTGTTGCCTGAGAGGGCAACACTGCAACAGACGGCCGCCAGGCTGTCTTTTTTTTGCACAGCTAGTTGCCTCCAGGAGGCCACAAGAGGGAGACAAGGGACTGCAAAATGGAAAATAGGCATCCACCAACTTTACAGACAACTTCTCCTTGCTCCTACAACCTCCATCCTTGCACAGTTTGTTATTCTTCTAGGTAACATAGTAACAAATCCAAATTGCTGCTCTCTTTGTAGGCAAGCAAGGCTTTGTTGCAACTGCAATTCTTACTTCTTCTTGAAATGTAGGGACGACAGTACATTCCATCACATCCATCTAGTGTACACAGGTAGGTCCATTGTGGCGGGCAGGCGAGCGGGCGGGCTGCTTTATTGGCTGTTTGCTGTTCCCCTACTCCACTCCACTATTTGACTGTTGTGCTGCATCAATCAATCAATCAATCAATCAATCAATCAATCAATCAATCAATCAATCAATCAATCAATCAATCAATCAATCAATCAGTGGCTGGCTCAGGTGCAGCTCTTTAACTTACCTAAAAGGGAGGGAGGGCGGAGAGAAGACAAGGAAGGTGAATGAGGTGTTCCAATGTGAAATGCCGGAAACACAGAAACACAGACGACACACAACAAGAGGTGGCAATCTATTCATTAATTGCATTTAATCAATGAGCTCATTATCACTCATGCATTGTCCAACAGGTGTTGAAATAATGGGATTAAAAGGGGAGATCCCTTCAGAAAGACAGAAACAATAGCAAAGACAAAAAACACTTTTGGAATCTGCTTTTAGTCAACACATAAGGAAAGGGTGCACCGGTCCTGGAAATACTGCAATACCAGGTCAATGCGTGGAGTGGACAGAGCAAGCTCTATTTCCATCTCCCTGTTCTAAAAATCCATTTAATATATGGTCCCCAGATAGGGGACGTATCAGATATTAAACTGATAAGAACAGATACTACACTTGATCTTAGCCAAAAGGCCGAGAAGCGATAACCCGAACGGGCCGCGCGTTGCCCGAGCCTGCCCGATACTGCTGTTCAGCCCTTGCAGCGATTCAGCCTACTTCTAGGCAATTCCATGGGGCCCTGCAGGCTCACACACTCACAGCTACACGGGAGGTGAATAAAGGCCGGAGAGGAAGCCAGACAGGATTTGCTTCTTTTGCTTGCACCACAATGCAGTGCTGAAAGAGGAGGAATCTACATAAAAACGCCTTCCTGGCAACGCCCAAATGCCCTGCTGCCATGCAGATAAACACTGGCAGCGGCAGCAAGTGCATGCCCACAGCCACCCCTTGTTCCTTCACACCTTGTATCAGCTGTAATCCAGTCCAGTCCAGTGCTGCCTGCTGAGCAGCACTGACCAACACTGCCTGGGCCCAGGCTTTTATCTCTGAGGCCCCATTATGATGTCAGAAAGCTGGCTCTGGAATCCTGAGGGCTCCACTATGACACGTGCAAAGTTCCGTCTGAACTTTATATAAGACGGTGAGGCTCAGTCAGTCACTCAGTGTTGCCTGAGAGGGCAACACTGCAACAGCCGGCCGCCAGGCTGTCTTTTTTTTGCACAGCTAGTTGCCTCCAGGAGGCCACAAGAGGGAGACAAGGGACTGCAAAATGGAAAATAGGCATCCACCAACTTTACAGACAACTTCTCCTTGCTCCTACAACCTCCATCCTTGCACAGTTTGTTATTCTTCTAGGTAACATAGTAACAAATCCAAATTGCTGCTCTCTTTGTAGGCAAGCAAGGCTTTGTTGCAACTGCAATTCTTACTTCTTCTTGAAATGTAGGGACGACAGTACATTCCATCACATCCATCTAGTGTACACAGGTAGGTCCATTGTGGCGGGCAGGCGAGCGGGCGGGCTGCTTTATTGGCTGTTTGCTGTTCCCCTACTCCACTCCACTATTTGACTGTTGTGCTGCATCAATCAATCAATCAATCAATCAATCAATCAATCAATCAATCAATCAATCAATCAGTGGCTGGCTCAGGTGCAGCTCTTTAACTTACCTAAAAGGGAGGGCGGAGAGAAGACAAGGAAGGTGAATGAGGTGTTCCAATGTGAAATGCCGGAAACACAGAAACACAGACGACACACAACAAGAGGTGGCAATCTATTCATTAATTGCATTTAATCAATGAGCTCATTATCACTCATGCATTGTCCAACAGGTGTTGAAATAATGGGATTAAAAGGGGAGATCCCTTCAGAAAGACAGAAACAATAGCAAAGACAAAAAACACTTTTGGAATCTGCTTTTAGTCAACACATAAGGAAAGGGTGCACCGGTCCTGGAAATACTGCAATACCAGGTCAATGCGTGGAGTGGACAGAGCAAGCTCTATTTCCATCTCCCTGTTCTAAAAATCCATTTAATATATGGTCCCCAGATAGGGGACGTATCAGATATTAAACTGATAAGAACAGATACTACACTTGATCTTAGCCAAAAGGCCGAGAAGCGATAACCCGAACGGGCCGCGCGTTGCCCGAGCCTGCCCGATACTGCTGTTCAGCCCTTGCAGCGATTCAGCCTACTTCTAGGCAATTCCATGGGGCCCTGCAGGCTCACACACTCACAGCTACACGGGAGGTGAATAAAGGCCGGAGAGGAAGCCAGACAGGATTTGCTTCTTTTGCTTGCACCACAATGCAGTGCTGAAAGAGGAGGAATCTACATAAAAACGCCTTCCTGGCAACGCCCAAATGCCCTGCTGCCATGCAGATAAACACTGGCAGCGGCAGCAAGTGCATGCCCACAGCCACCCCTTGTTCCTTCACACCTTGTATCAGCTGTAATCCAGTCCAGTCCAGTGCTGCCTGCTGAGCAGCACTGACCAACACTGCCTGGGCCCAGGCTTTTATCTCTGAGGCCCCATTATGATGTCAGAAAGCTGGCTCTGGAATCCTGAGGGCTCCACTATGACACGTGCAAAGTTCCGTCTGAACTTTATATAAGACGGTGAGGCTCAGTCAGTCACTCAGTGTTGCCTGAGAGGGCAACACTGCAACAGCCGGCCGCCAGGCTGTCTTTTTTTTGCACAGCTAGTTGCCTCCAGGAGGCCACAAGAGGGAGACAAGGGACTGCAAAATGGAAAATAGGCATCCACCAACTTTACAGACAACTTCTCCTTGCTCCTACAACCTCCATCCTTGCACAGTTTGTTATTCTTCTAGGTAACATAGTAACAAATCCAAATTGCTGCTCTCTTTGTAGGCAAGCAAGGCTTTGTTGCAACTGCAATTCTTACTTCTTCTTGAAATGTAGGGACGACAGTACATTCCATCACATCCATCTAGTGTACACAGGTAGGTCCATTGTGGCGGGCAGGCGAGCGGGCGGGCTGCTTTATTGGCTGTTTGCTGTTCCCCTACTCCACTCCACTATTTGACTGTTGTGCTGCAATCAATCAATCAATCAATCAATCAATCAATCAATCAATCAGTGGCTGGCTCAGGTGCAGCTCTTTAACTTACCTAAAAGGGAGGGCGGAGAGAAGACAAGGAAGGTGAATGAGGTGTTCCAATGTGAAATGCCGGAAACACAGAAACACAGACGACACACAACAAGAGGTGGCAATCTATTCATTAATTGCATTTAATCAATGAGCTCATTATCACTCATGCATTGTCCAACAGGTGTTGAAATAATGGGATTAAAAGGGGAGATCCCTTCAGAAAGACAGAAACAATAGCAAAGACAAAAAACACTTTTGGAATCTGCTTTTAGTCAACACATAAGGAAAGGGTGCACCGGTCCTGGAAATACTGCAATACCAGGTCAATGCGTGGAGTGGACAGAGCAAGCTCTATTTCCATCTCCCTGTTCTAAAAATCCATTTAATATATGGTCCCCAGATAGGGGACGTATCAGATATTAAACTGATAAGAACAGATACTACACTTGATCTTAGCCAAAAGGCCGAGAAGCGATAACCCGAACGGGCCGCGCGTTGCCCGAGCCTGCCCGATACTGCTGTTCAGCCCTTGCAGCGATTCAGCCTACTTCTAGGCAATTCCATGGGGCCCTGCAGGCTCACACACTCACAGCTACACGGGAGGTGAATAAAGGCCGGAGAGGAAGCCAGACAGGATTTGCTTCTTTTGCTTGCACCACAATGCAGTGCTGAAAGAGGAGGAATCTACATAAAAACGCCTTCCTGGCAACGCCCAAATGCCCTGCTGCCATGCAGATAAACACTGGCAGCGGCAGCAAGTGCATGCCCACAGCCACCCCTTGTTCCTTCACACCTTGTATCAGCTGTAATCCAGTCCAGTCCAGTGCTGCCTGCTGAGCAGCACTGACCAACACTGCCTGGGCCCAGGCTTTTATCTCTGAGGCCCCATTATGATGTCAGAAAGCTGGCTCTGGAATCCTGAGGGCTCCACTATGACACGTGCAAAGTTCCGTCTGAACTTTATATAAGACGGTGAGGCTCAGTCAGTCACTCAGTGTTGCCTGAGAGGGCAACACTGCAACAGCCGGCCGCCAGGCTGTCTTTTTTTTGCACAGCTAGTTGCCTCCAGGAGGCCACAAGAGGGAGACAAGGGACTGCAAAATGGAAAATAGGCATCCACCAACTTTACAGACAACTTCTCCTTGCTCCTACAACCTCCATCCTTGCACAGTTTGTTATTCTTCTAGGTAACATAGTAACAAATCCAAATTGCTGCTCTCTTTGTAGGCAAGCAAGGCTTTGTTGCAACTGCAATTCTTACTTCTTCTTGAAATGTAGGGACGACAGTACATTCCATCACATCCATCTAGTGTACACAGGTAGGTCCATTGTGGCGGGCAGGCGAGCGGGCGGGCTGCTTTATTGGCTGTTTGCTGTTCCCCTACTCCACTCCACTATTTGACTGTTGTGCTGCATCAATCAATCAATCAATCAATCAATCAATCAATCAATCAATCAATCAATCAATCAGTGGCTGGCTCAGGTGCAGCTCTTTAACTTACCTAAAAGGGAGGGCGGAGAGAAGACAAGGAAGGTGAATGAGGTGTTCCAATGTGAAATGCCGGAAACACAGAAACACAGACGACACACAACAAGAGGTGGCAATCTATTCATTAATTGCATTTAATCAATGAGCTCATTATCACTCATGCATTGTCCAACAGGTGTTGAAATAATGGGATTAAAAGGGGAGATCCCTTCAGAAAGACAGAAACAATAGCAAAGACAAAAAACACTTTTGGAATCTGCTTTTAGTCAACACATAAGGAAAGGGTGCACCGGTCCTGGAAATACTGCAATACCAGGTCAATGCGTGGAGTGGACAGAGCAAGCTCTATTTCCATCTCCCTGTTCTAAAAATCCATTTAATATATGGTCCCCAGATAGGGGACGTATCAGATATTAAACTGATAAGAACAGATACTACACTTGATCTTAGCCAAAAGGCCGAGAAGCGATAACCCGAACGGGCCGCGCGTTGCCCGAGCCTGCCCGATACTGCTGTTCAGCCCTTGCAGCGATTCAGCCTACTTCTAGGCAATTCCATGGGGCCCTGCAGGCTCACACACTCACAGCTACACGGGAGGTGAATAAAGGCCGGAGAGGAAGCCAGACAGGATTTGCTTCTTTTGCTTGCACCACAATGCAGTGCTGAAAGAGGAGGAATCTACATAAAAACGCCTTCCTGGCAACGCCCAAATGCCCTGCTGCCATGCAGATAAACACTGGCAGCGGCAGCAAGTGCATGCCCACAGCCACCCCTTGTTCCTTCACACCTTGTATCAGCTGTAATCCAGTCCAGTCCAGTGCTGCCTGCTGAGCAGCACTGACCAACACTGCCTGGGCCCAGGCTTTTATCTCTGAGGCCCCATTATGATGTCAGAAAGCTGGCTCTGGAATCCTGAGGGCTCCACTATGACACGTGCAAAGTTCCGTCTGAACTTTATATAAGACGGTGAGGCTCAGTCAGTCACTCAGTGTTGCCTGAGAGGGCAACACTGCAACAGCCGGCCGCCAGGCTGTCTTTTTTTTGCACAGCTAGTTGCCTCCAGGAGGCCACAAGAGGGAGACAAGGGACTGCAAAATGGAAAATAGGCATCCACCAACTTTACAGACAACTTCTCCTTGCTCCTACAACCTCCATCCTTGCACAGTTTGTTATTCTTCTAGGTAACAACATAGTAACAAATCCAAATTGCTGCTCTCTTTGTAGGCAAGCAAGGCTTTGTTGCAACTGCAATTCTTACTTCTTCTTGAAATGTAGGGACGACAGTACATTCCATCACATCCATCTAGTGTACACAGGTAGGTCCATTGTGGCGGGCAGGCGAGCGGGCGGGCTGCTTTATTGGCTGTTTGCTGTTCCCCTACTCCACTCCACTATTTGACTGTTGTGCTGCATCAATCAATCAATCAATCAATCAATCAATCAATCAATCAATCAATCAATCAATCAGTGGCTGGCTCAGGTGCAGCTCTTTAACTTACCTAAAAGGGAGGGCGGAGAGAAGACAAGGAAGGTGAATGAGGTGTTCCAATGTGAAATGCCGGAAACACAGAAACACAGACGACACACAACAAGAGGTGGCAATCTATTCATTAATTGCATTTAATCAATGAGCTCATTATCACTCATGCATTGTCCAACAGGTGTTGAAATAATGGGATTAAAAGGGGAGATCCCTTCAGAAAGACAGAAACAATAGCAAAGACAAAAAACACTTTTGGAATCTGCTTTTAGTCAACACATAAGGAAAGGGTGCACCGGTCCTGGAAATACTGCAATACCAGGTCAATGCGTGGAGTGGACAGAGCAAGCTCTATTTCCATCTCCCTGTTCTAAAAATCCATTTAATATATGGTCCCCAGATAGGGGACGTATCAGATATTAAACTGATAAGAACAGATACTACACTTGATCTTAGCCAAAAGGCCGAGAAGCGATAACCCGAACGGGCCGCGCGTTGCCCGAGCCTGCCCGATACTGCTGTTCAGCCCTTGCAGCGATTCAGCCTACTTCTAGGCAATTCCATGGGGCCCTGCAGGCTCACACACTCACAGCTACACGGGAGGTGAATAAAGGCCGGAGAGGAAGCCAGACAGGATTTGCTTCTTTTGCTTGCACCACAATGCAGTGCTGAAAGAGGAGGAATCTACATAAAAACGCCTTCCTGGCAACGCCCAAATGCCCTGCTGCCATGCAGATAAACACTGGCAGCGGCAGCAAGTGCATGCCCACAGCCACCCCTTGTTCCTTCACACCTTGTATCAGCTGTAATCCAGTCCAGTCCAGTGCTGCCTGCTGAGCAGCACTGACCAACACTGCCTGGGCCCAGGCTTTTATCTCTGAGGCCCCATTATGATGTCAGAAAGCTGGCTCTGGAATCCTGAGGGCTCCACTATGACACGTGCAAAGTTCCGTCTGAACTTTATATAAGACGGTGAGGCTCAGTCAGTCACTCAGTGTTGCCTGAGAGGGCAACACTGCAACAGCCGGCCGCCAGGCTGTCTTTTTTTTGCACAGCTAGTTGCCTCCAGGAGGCCACAAGAGGGAGACAAGGGACTGCAAAATGGAAAATAGGCATCCACCAACTTTACAGACAACTTCTCCTTGCTCCTACAACCTCCATCCTTGCACAGTTTGTTATTCTTCTAGGTAACATAGTAACAAATCCAAATTGCTGCTCTCTTTGTAGGCAAGCAAGGCTTTGTTGCAACTGCAATTCTTACTTCTTCTTGAAATGTAGGGACGACAGTACATTCCATCACATCCATCTAGTGTACACAGGTAGGTCCATTGTGGCGGGCAGGCGAGCGGGCGGGCTGCTTTATTGGCTGTTTGCTGTTCCCCTACTCCACTCCACTATTTGACTGTTGTGCTGCATCAATCAATCAATCAATCAATCAATCAATCAATCAATCAATCAATCAATCAATCAGTGGCTGGCTCAGGTGCAGCTCTTTAACTTACCTAAAAGGGAGGGCGGAGAGAAGACAAGGAAGGTGAATGAGGTGTTCCAATGTGAAATGCCGGAAACACAGAAACACAGACGACACACAACAAGAGGTGGCAATCTATTCATTAATTGCATTTAATCAATGAGCTCATTATCACTCATGCATTGTCCAACAGGTGTTGAAATAATGGGATTAAAAGGGGAGATCCCTTCAGAAAGACAGAAACAATAGCAAAGACAAAAAACACTTTTGGAATCTGCTTTTAGTCAACACATAAGGAAAGGGTGCACCGGTCCTGGAAATACTGCAATACCAGGTCAATGCGTGGAGTGGACAGAGCAAGCTCTATTTCCATCTCCCTGTTCTAAAAATCCATTTAATATATGGTCCCCAGATAGGGGACGTATCAGATATTAAACTGATAAGAACAGATACTACACTTGATCTTAGCCAAAAGGCCGAGAAGCGATAACCCGAACGGGCCGCGCGTTGCCCGAGCCTGCCCGATACTGCTGTTCAGCCCTTGCAGCGATTCAGCCTACTTCTAGGCAATTCCATGGGGCCCTGCAGGCTCACACACTCACAGCTACACGGGAGGTGAATAAAGGCCGGAGAGGAAGCCAGACAGGATTTGCTTCTTTTGCTTGCACCACAATGCAGTGCTGAAAGAGGAGGAATCTACATAAAAACGCCTTCCTGGCAACGCCCAAATGCCCTGCTGCCATGCAGATAAACACTGGCAGCGGCAGCAAGTGCATGCCCACAGCCACCCCTTGTTCCTTCACACCTTGTATCAGCTGTAATCCAGTCCAGTCCAGTGCTGCCTGCTGAGCAGCACTGACCAACACTGCCTGGGCCCAGGCTTTTATCTCTGAGGCCCCATTATGATGTCAGAAAGCTGGCTCTGGAATCCTGAGGGCTCCACTATGACACGTGCAAAGTTCCGTCTGAACTTTATATAAGACGGTGAGGCTCAGTCAGTCACTCAGTGTTGCCTGAGAGGGCAACACTGCAACAGCCGGCCGCCAGGCTGTCTTTTTTTTGCACAGCTAGTTGCCTCCAGGAGGCCACAAGAGGGAGACAAGGGACTGCAAAATGGAAAATAGGCATCCACCAACTTTACAGACAACTTCTCCTTGCTCCTACAACCTCCATCCTTGCACAGTTTGTTATTCTTCTAGGTAACATAGTAACAAATCCAAATTGCTGCTCTCTTTGTAGGCAAGCAAGGCTTTGTTGCAACTGCAATTCTTACTTCTTCTTGAAATGTAGGGACGACAGTACATTCCATCACATCCATCTAGTGTACACAGGTAGGTCCATTGTGGCGGGCAGGCGAGCGGGCGGGCTGCTTTATTGGCTGTTTGCTGTTCCCCTACTCCACTCCACTATTTGACTGTTGTGCTGCATCAATCAATCAATCAATCAATCAATCAATCAATCAATCAATCAATCAATCAATCAATCAGTGGCTGGCTCAGGTGCAGCTCTTTAACTTACCTAAAAGGGAGGGCGGAGAGAAGACAAGGAAGGTGAATGAGGTGTTCCAATGTGAAATGCCGGAAACACAGAAACACAGACGACACACAACAAGAGGTGGCAATCTATTCATTAATTGCATTTAATCAATGAGCTCATTATCACTCATGCATTGTCCAACAGGTGTTGAAATAATGGGATTAAAAGGGGAGATCCCTTCAGAAAGACAGAAACAATAGCAAAGACAAAAAACACTTTTGGAATCTGCTTTTAGTCAACACATAAGGAAAGGGTGCACCGGTCCTGGAAATACTGCAATACCAGGTCAATGCGTGGAGTGGACAGAGCAAGCTCTATTTCCATCTCCCTGTTCTAAAAATCCATTTAATATATGGTCCCCAGATAGGGGACGTATCAGATATTAAACTGATAAGAACAGATACTACACTTGATCTTAGCCAAAAGGCCGAGAAGCGATAACCCGAACGGGCCGCGCGTTGCCCGAGCCTGCCCGATACTGCTGTTCAGCCCTTGCAGCGATTCAGCCTACTTCTAGGCAATTCCATGGGGCCCTGCAGGCTCACACA
Source organism: Rhinoderma darwinii (assembly GCF_050947455.1). Classification (NCBI taxonomy): domain Eukaryota; kingdom Metazoa; phylum Chordata; class Amphibia; order Anura; family Rhinodermatidae; genus Rhinoderma; species Rhinoderma darwinii. The sequence goes on from NW_027464149.1 coordinate 151,837, forward strand.
CTCACAGCTACACGGGAGGTGAATAAAGGCCGGAGAGGAAGCCAGACAGGATTTGCTTCTTTTGCTTGCACCACAATGCAGTGCTGAAAGAGGAGGAATCTACATAAAAACGCCTTCCTGGCAACGCCCAAATGCCCTGCTGCCATGCAGATAAACACTGGCAGCGGCAGCAAGTGCATGCCCACAGCCACCCCTTGTTCCTTCACACCTTGTATCAGCTGTAATCCAGTCCAGTCCAGTGCTGCCTGCTGAGCAGCACTGACCAACACTGCCTGGGCCCAGGCTTTTATCTCTGAGGCCCCATTATGATGTCAGAAAGCTGGCTCTGGAATCCTGAGGGCTCCACTATGACACGTGAAAAGTTCCGTCTGAACTTTATATAAGACGGTGAGGCTCAGTCAGTCACTCAGTGTTGCCTGAGAGGGCAACACTGCAACAGCCGGCCGCCAGGCTGTCTTTTTTTTGCACAGCTAGTTGCCTCCAGGAGGCCACAAGAGGGAGACAAGGGACTGCAAAATGGAAAATAGGCATCCACCAACTTTACAGACAACTTCTCCTTGCTCCTACAACCTCCATCCTTGCACAGTTTGTTATTCTTCTAGGTAACATAGTAACAAATCCAAATTGCTGCTCTCTTTGTAGGCAAGCAAGGCTTTGTTGCAACTGCAATTCTTACTTCTTCTTGAAATGTAGGGACGACAGTACATTCCATCACATCCATCTAGTGTACACAGGTAGGTCCACTGTGGCGGGCAGGCGAGCGGGCGGGCTGCTTTATTGGCTGTTTGCTGTTCCCCTACTCCACTCCACTATTTGACTGTTGTGCTGCATCAATCAATCAATCAATCAATCAATCAATCAATCAATCAATCAGTGGCTGGCTCAGGTGCAGCTCTTTAACTTACCTAAAAGGGAGGGCGGAGAGAAGACAAGGAAGGTGAATGAGGTGTTCCAATGTGAAATGCCGGAAACACAGAAACACAGACGACACACAACAAGAGGTGGCAATCTATTCATTAATTGCATTTAATCAATGAGCTCATTATCACTCATGCATTGTCCAACAGGTGTTGAAATAATGGGATTAAAAGGGGAGATCCCTTCAGAAAGACAGAAACAATAGCAAAGACAAAAAACACTTTTGGAATCTGCTTTTAGTCAACACATAAGGAAAGGGTGCACCGGTCCTGGAAATACTGCAATACCAGGTCAATGCGTGGAGTGGACAGAGCAAGCTCTATTTCCATCTCCCTGTTCTAAAAATCCATTTAATATATGGTCCCCAGATAGGGGACGTATCAGATATTAAACTGATAAGAACAGATACTACACTTGATCTTAGCCAAAAGGCCGAGAAGCGATAACCCGAACGAGCCGCGCGTTGCCCGAGCCTGCCCGATACTGCTGTTCAGCCCTTGCAGCGATTCAGCCTACTTCTAGGCAATTCCATGGGGCCCTGCAGGCTCACACACTCACAGCTACACGGGAGGTGAATAAAGGCCGGAGAGGAAGCCAGACAGGATTTGCTTCTTTTGCTTGCACCACAATGCAGTGCTGAAAGAGGAGGAATCTACATAAAAACGCCTTCCTGGCAACGCCCAAATGCCCTGCTGCCATGCAGATAAACACTGGCAGCGGCAGCAAGTGCATGCCCACAGCCACCCCTTGTTCCTTCACACCTTGTATCAGCTGTAATCCAGTCCAGTCCAGTGCTGCCTGCTGAGCAGCACTGACCAACACTGCCTGGGCCCAGGCTTTTATCTCTGAGGCCCCATTATGATGTCAGAAAGCTGGCTCTGGAATCCTGAGGGCTCCACTATGACACGTGCAAAGTTCCGTCTGAACTTTATATAAGACGGTGAGGCTCAGTCAGTCACTCAGTGTTGCCTGAGAGGGCAACACTGCAACAGCCGGCCGCCAGGCTGTCTTTTTTTTGCACAGCTAGTTGCCTCCAGGAGGCCACAAGAGGGAGACAAGGGACTGCAAAATGGAAAATAGGCATCCACCAACTTTACAGACAACTTCTCCTTGCTCCTACAACCTCCATCCTTGCACAGTTTGTTATTCTTCTAGGTAACATAGTAACAAATCCAAATTGCTGCTCTCTTTGTAGGCAAGCAAGGCTTTGTTGCAACTGCAATTCTTACTTCTTCTTGAAATGTAGGGACGACAGTACATTCCATCACATCCATCTAGTGTACACAGGTAGGTCCATTGTGGCGGGCAGGCGAGCGGGCGGGCTGCTTTATTGGCTGTTTGCTGTTCCCCTACTCCACTCCACTATTTGACTGTTGTGCTGCATCAATCAATCAATCAATCAATCAATCAATCAATCAATCAATCAATCAATCAATCAATCAATCAGTGGCTGGCTCAGGTGCAGCTCTTTAACTTACCTAAAAGGGAGGGCGGAGAGAAGACAAGGAAGGTGAATGAGGTGTTCCAATGTGAAATGCCGGAAACACAGAAACACAGACGACACACAACAAGAGGTGGCAATCTATTCATTAATTGCATTTAATCAATGAGCTCATTATCACTCATGCATTGTCCAACAGGTGTTGAAATAATGGGATTAAAAGGGGAGATCCCTTCAGAAAGACAGAAACAATAGCAAAGACAAAAAACACTTTTGGAATCTGCTTTTAGTCAACACATAAGGAAAGGGTGCACCGGTCCTGGAAATACTGCAATACCAGGTCAATGCGTGGAGTGGACAGAGCAAGCTCTATTTCCATCTCCCTGTTCTAAAAATCCATTTAATATATGGTCCCCAGACAGGGGACGTATCAGATATTAAACTGATAAGAACAGATACTACACTTGATCTTAGCCAAAAGGCCGAGAAGCGATAACCCGAACGGGTCGCGCGTTGCCCGAGCCTGCCCGATACTGCTGTTCAGCCCTTGCAGCGATTCAGCCTACTTCTAGGCAATTCCATGGGGCCCTGCAGGCTCACACACTCACAGCTACACGGGAGGTGAATAAAGGCCGGAGAGGAAGCCAGACAGGATTTGCTTCTTTTGCTTGCACCACAATGCAGTGCTGAAAGAGGAGGAATCTACATAAAAACGCCTTCCTGGCAACGCCCAAATGCCCTGCTGCCATGCAGATAAACACTGGCAGCGGCAGCAAGTGCATGCCCACAGCCACCCCTTGTTCCTTCACACCTTGTATCAGCTGTAATCCAGTCCAGTCCAGTGCTGCCTGCTGAGCAGCACTGACCAACACTGCCTGGGCCCAGGCTTTTATCTCTGAGGCCCCATTATGATGTCAGAAAGCTGGCTCTGGAATCCTGAGGGCTCCACTATGACACGTGCAAAGTTCCGTCTGAACTTTATATAAGACGGTGAGGCTCAGTCAGTCACTCAGTGTTGCCTGAGAGGGCAACACTGCAACAGACGGCCGCCAGGCTGTCTTTTTTTTGCACAGCTAGTTGCCTCCAGGAGGCCACAAGAGGGAGACAAGGGACTGCAAAATGGAAAATAGGCATCCACCAACTTTACAGACAACTTCTCCTTGCTCCTACAACCTCCATCCTTGCACAGTTTGTTATTCTTCTAGGTAACATAGTAACAAATCCAAATTGCTGCTCTCTTTGTAGGCAAGCAAGGCTTTGTTGCAACTGCAATTCTTACTTCTTCTTGAAATGTAGGGACGACAGTACATTCCATCACATCCATCTAGTGTACACAGGTAGGTCCATTGTGGCGGGCAGGCGAGCGGGCGGGCTGCTTTATTGGCTGTTTGCTGTTCCCCTACTCCACTCCACTATTTGACTGTTGTGCTGCATCAATCAATCAATCAATCAATCAATCAATCAGTGGCTGGCTCAGGTGCAGCTCTTTAACTTACCTAAAAGGGAGGGCGGAGAGAAGACAAGGAAGGTGAATGAGGTGTTCCAATGTGAAATGCCGGAAACACAGAAACACAGACGACACACAACAAGAGGTGGCAATCTATTCATTAATTGCATTTAATCAATGAGCTCATTATCACTCATGCATTGTCCAACAGGTGTTGAAATAATGGGATTAAAAGGGGAGATCCCTTCAGAAAGACAGAAACAATAGCAAAGACAAAAAACACTTTTGGAATCTGCTTTTAGTCAACACATAAGGAAAGGGTGCACCGGTCCTGGAAATACTGCAATACCAGGTCAATGCGTGGAGTGGACAGAGCAAGCTCTATTTCCATCTCCCTGTTCTAAAAATCCATTTAATATATGGTCCCCAGATAGGGGACGTATCAGATATTAAACTGATAAGAACAGATACTACACTTGATCTTAGCCAAAAGGCCGAGAAGCGATAACCCGAACGGGCCGCGCGTTGCCCGAGCCTGCCCGATACTGCTGTTCAGCCCTTGCAGCGATTCAGCCTACTTCTAGGCAATTCCATGGGGCCCTGCAGGCTCACACACTCACAGCTACACGGGAGGTGAATAAAGGCCGGAGAGGAAGCCAGACAGGATTTGCTTCTTTTGCTTGCACCACAATGCAGTGCTGAAAGAGGAGGAATCTACATAAAAACGCCTTCCTGGCAACGCCCAAATGCCCTGCTGCCATGCAGATAAACACTGGCAGCGGCAGCAAGTGCATGCCCACAGCCACCCCTTGTTCCTTCACACCTTGTATCAGCTGTAATCCAGTCCAGTCCAGTGCTGCCTGCTGAGCAGCACTGACCAACACTGCCTGGGCCCAGGCTTTTATCTCTGAGGCCCCATTATGATGTCAGAAAGCTGGCTCTGGAATCCTGAGGGCTCCACTATGACACGTGCAAAGTTCCGTCTGAACTTTATATAAGACGGTGAGGCTCAGTCAGTCACTCAGTGTTGCCTGAGAGGGCAACACTGCAACCGCCGGCCGCCAGGCTGTCTTTTTTTTGCACAGCTAGTTGCCTCCAGGAGGCCACAAGAGGGAGACAAGGGACTGCAAAATGGAAAATAGGCATCCACCAACTTTACAGACAACTTCTCCTTGCTCCTACAACCTCCATCCTTGCACAGTTTGTTATTCTTCTAGGTAACATAGTAACAAATCCAAATTGCTGCTCTCTTTGTAGGCAAGCAAGGCTTTGTTGCAACTGCAATTCTTACTTCTTCTTGAAATGTAGGGACGACAGTACATTCCATCACATCCATCTAGTGTACACAGGTAGGTCCATTGTGGCGGGCAGGCGAGCGGGCGGGCTGCTTTATTGGCTGTTTGCTGTTCCCCTACTCCACTCCACTATTTGACTGTTGTGCTGCATCAATCAATCAATCAATCAATCAATCAATCAATCAATCAATCAATCAATCAGTGGCTGGCTCAGGTGCAGCTCTTTAACTTACCTAAAAGGGAGGGCGGAGAGAAGACAAGGAAGGTGAATGAGGTGTTCCAATGTGAAATGCCGGAAACACAGAAACACAGACGACACACAACAAGAGGTGGCAATCTATTCATTAATTGCATTTAATCAATGAGCTCATTATCACTCATGCATTGTCCAACAGGTGTTGAAATAATGGGATTAAAAGGGGAGATCCCTTCAGAAAGACAGAAACAATAGCAAAGACAAAAAACACTTTTGGAATCTGCTTTTAGTCAACACATAAGGAAAGGGTGCACCGGTCCTGGAAATACTGCAATACCAGGTCAATGCGTGGAGTGGACAGAGCAAGCTCTATTTCCATCTCCCTGTTCTAAAAATCCATTTAATATATGGTCCCCAGATAGGGGACGTATCAGATATTAAACTGATAAGAACAGATACTACACTTGATCTTAGCCAAAAGGCCGAGAAGCGATAACCCGAACGGGCCGCGCGTTGCCCGAGCCTGCCCGATACTGCTGTTCAGCCCTTGCAGCGATTCAGCCTACTTCTAGGCAATTCCATGGGGCCCTGCAGGCTCACACACTCACAGCTACACGGGAGGTGAATAAAGGCCGGAGAGGAAGCCAGACAGGATTTGCTTCTTTTGCTTGCACCACAATGCAGTGCTGAAAGAGGAGGAATCTACATAAAAACGCCTTCCTGGCAACGCCCAAATGCCCTGCTGCCATGCAGATAAATACTGGCAGCGGCAGCAAGTGCATGCCCACAGCCACCCCTTGTTCCTTCACACCTTGTATCAGCTGTAATCCAGTCCAGTCCAGTGCTGCCTGCTGAGCAGCACTGACCAACACTGCCTGGGCCCAGGCTTTTATCTCTGAGGCCCCATTATGATGTCAGAAAGCTGGCTCTGGAATCCTGAGGGCTCCACTATGACACGTGCAAAGTTCCGTCTGAACTTTATATAAGACGGTGAGGCTCAGTCAGTCACTCAGTGTTGCCTGAGAGGGCAACACTGCAACAGCCGGCCGCCAGGCTGTCTTTTTTTTGCACAGCTAGTTGCCTCCAGGAGGCCACAAGAGGGAGACAAGGGACTGCAAAATGGAAAATAGGCATCCACCAACTTTACAGACAACTTCTCCTTGCTCCTACAACCTCCATCCTTGCACAGTTTGTTATTCTTCTAGGTAACATAGTAACAAATCCAAATTGCTGCTCTCTTTGTAGGCAAGCAAGGCTTTGTTGCAACTGCAATTCTTACTTCTTCTTGAAATGTAGGGACGACAGTACATTCCATCACATCCATCTAGTGTACACAGGTAGGTCCATTGTGGCGGGCAGGCGAGCGGGCGGGCTGCTTTATTGGCTGTTTGCTGTTCCCCTACTCCACTCCACTATTTGACTGTTGTGCTGCATCAATCAATCAATCAATCAATCAATCAATCAATCAATCAATCAATCAATCAGTGGCTGGCTCAGGTGCAGCTCTTTAACTTACCTAAAAGGGAGGGCGGAGAGAAGACAAGGAAGGTGAATGAGGTGTTCCAATGTGAAATGCCGGAAACACAGAAACACAGACGACACACAACAAGAGGTGGCAATCTATTCATTAATTGCATTTAATCAATGAGCTCATTATCACTCATGCATTGTCCAACAGGTGTTGAAATAATGGGATTAAAAGGGGAGATCCCTTCAGAAAGACAGAAACAATAGCAAAGACAAAAAACACTTTTGGAATCTGCTTTTAGTCAACACATAAGGAAAGGGTGCACCGGTCCTGGAAATACTGCAATACCAGGTCAATGCGTGGAGTGGACAGAGCAAGCTCTATTTCCATCTCCCTGTTCTAAAAATCCATTTAATATATGGTCCCCAGATAGGGGACGTATCAGATATTAAACTGATAAGAACAGATACTACACTTGATCTTAGCCAAAAGGCCGAGAAGCGATAACCCGAACGGGCCGCGCGTTGCCCGAGCCTGCCCGATACTGCTGTTCAGCCCTTGCAGCGATTCAGCCTACTTCTAGGCAATTCCATGGGGCCCTGCAGGCTCACACACTCACAGCTACACGGGAGGTGAATAAAGGCCGGAGAGGAAGCCAGACAGGATTTGCTTCTTTTGCTTGCACCACAATGCAGTGCTGAAAGAGGAGGAATCTACATAAAAACGCCTTCCTGGCAACGCCCAAATGCCCTGCTGCCATGCAGATAAACACTAGCAGCGGCAGCAAGTGCATGCCCACAGCCACCCCTTGTTCCTTCACACCTTGTATCAGCTGTAATCCAGTCCAGTCCAGTGCTGCCTGCTGAGCAGCACTGACCAACACTGCCTGGGCCCAGGCTTTTATCTCTGAGGCCCCATTATGATGTCAGAAAGCTGGCTCTGGAATCCTGAGGGCTCCACTATGACACGTGCAAAGTTCCGTCTGAACTTTATATAAGACGGTGAGGCTCAGTCAGTCACTCAGTGTTGCCTGAGAGGGCAACACTGCAACAGCCGGCCGCCAGGCTGTCTTTTTTTTGCACAGCTAGTTGCCTCCAGGAGGCCACAAGAGGGAGACAAGGGACTGCAAAATGGAAAATAGGCATCCACCAACTTTACAGACAACTTCTCCTTGCTCCTACAACCTCCATCCTTGCACAGTTTGTTATTCTTCTAGGTAACATAGTAACAAATCCAAATTGCTGCTCTCTTTGTAGGCAAGCAAGGCTTTGTTGCAACTGCAATTCTTACTTCTTCTTGAAATGTAGGGACGACAGTACATTCCATCACATCCATCTAGTGTACACAGGTAGGTCCATTGTGGCGGGCAGGCGAGCGGGCGGGCTGCTTTATTGGCTGTTTGCTGTTCCCCTACTCCACTCCACTATTTGACTGTTGTGCTGCATCAATCAATCAATCAATCAATCAATCAATCAATCAATCAATCAATCAATCAGTGGCTGGCTCAGGTGCAGCTCTTTAACTTACCTAAAAGGGAGGGCGGAGAGAAGACAAGGAAGGTGAATGAGGTGTTCCAATGTGAAATGCCGGAAACACAGAAACACAGACGACACACAACAAGAGGTGGCAATCTATTCATTAATTGCATTTAATCAATGAGCTCATTATCACTCATGCATTGTCCAACAGGTGTTGAAATAATGGGATTAAAAGGGGAGATCCCTTCAGAAAGACAGAAACAATAGCAAAGACAAAAAACACTTTTGGAATCTGCTTTTAGTCAACACATAAGGAAAGGGTGCACCGGTCCTGGAAATACTGCAATACCAGGTCAATGCGTGGAGTGGACAGAGCAAGCTCTATTTCCATCTCCCTGTTCTAAAAATCCATTTAATATATGGTCCCCAGACAGGGGACGTATCAGATATTAAACTGATAAGAACAGATACTACACTTGATCTTAGCCAAAAGGCCGAGAAGCGATAACCCGAACGGGTCGCGCGTTGCCCGAGCCTGCCCGATACTGCTGTTCAGCCCTTGCAGCGATTCAGCCTACTTCTAGGCAATTCCATGGGGCCCTGCAGGCTCACACACTCACAGCTACACGGGAGGTGAATAAAGGCCGGAGAGGAAGCCAGACAGGATTTGCTTCTTTTGCTTGCACCACAATGCAGTGCTGAAAGAGGAGGAATCTACATAAAAACGCCTTCCTGGCAACGCCCAAATGCCCTGCTGCCATGCAGATAAACACTGGCAGCGGCAGCAAGTGCATGCCCACAGCCACCCCTTGTTCCTTCACACCTTGTATCAGCTGTAATCCAGTCCAGTCCAGTGCTGCCTGCTGAGCAGCACTGACCAACACTGCCTGGGCCCAGGCTTTTATCTCTGAGGCCCCATTATGATGTCAGAAAGCTGGCTCTGGAATCCTGAGGGCTCCACTATGACACGTGCAAAGTTCCGTCTGAACTTTATATAAGACGGTGAGGCTCAGTCAGTCACTCAGTGTTGCCTGAGAGGGCAACACTGCAACAGACGGCCGCCAGGCTGTCTTTTTTTTGCACAGCTAGTTGCCTCCAGGAGGCCACAAGAGGGAGACAAGGGACTGCAAAATGGAAAATAGGCATCCACCAACTTTACAGACAACTTCTCCTTGCTCCTACAACCTCCATCCTTGCACAGTTTGTTATTCTTCTAGGTAACATAGTAACAAATCCAAATTGCTGCTCTCTTTGTAGGCAAGCAAGGCTTTGTTGCAACTGCAATTCTTACTTCTTCTTGAAATGTAGGGACGACAGTACATTCCATCACATCCATCTAGTGTACACAGGTAGGTCCATTGTGGCGGGCAGGCGAGCGGGCGGGCTGCTTTATTGGCTGTTTGCTGTTCCCCTACTCCACTCCACTATTTGACTGTTGTGCTGCATCAATCAATCAATCAATCAATCAATCAATCAATCAATCAAGTGGCTGGCTCAGGTGCAGCTCTTTAACTTACCTAAAAGGGAGGGCGGAGAGAAGACAAGGAAGGTGAATGAGGTGTTCCAATGTGAAATGCCGGAAACACAGAAACACAGACGACACACAACAAGAGGTGGCAATCTATTCATTAATTGCATTTAATCAATGAGCTCATTATCACTCATGCATTGTCCAACAGGTGTTGAAATAATGGGATTAAAAGGGGAGATCCCTTCAGAAAGACAGAAACAATAGCAAAGACAAAAAACACTTTTGGAATCTGCTTTTAGTCAACACATAAGGAAAGGGTGCACCGGTCCTGGAAATACTGCAATACCAGGTCAATGCGTGGAGTGGACAGAGCAAGCTCTATTTCCATCTCCCTGTTCTAAAAATCCATTTAATATATGGTCCCCAGATAGGGGACGTATCAGATATTAAACTGATAAGAACAGATACTACACTTGATCTTAGCCAAAAGGCCGAGAAGCGATAACCCGAACGGGCCGCGCGTTGCCCGAGCCTGCCCGATACTGCTGTTCAGCCCTTGCAGCGATTCAGCCTACTTCTAGGCAATTCCATGGGGCCCTGCAGGCTCACACACTCACAGCTACACGGGAGGTGAATAAAGGCCGGAGAGGAAGCCAGACAGGATTTGCTTCTTTTGCTTGCACCACAATGCAGTGCTGAAAGAGGAGGAATCTACATAAAAACGCCTTCCTGGCAACGCCCAAATGCCCTGCTGCCATGCAGATAAACACTGGCAGCGGCAGCAAGTGCATGCCCACAGCCACCCCTTGTTCCTTCACACCTTGTATCAGCTGTAATCCAGTCCAGTCCAGTGCTGCCTGCTGAGCAGCACTGACCAACACTGCCTGGGCCCAGGCTTTTATCTCTGAGGCCCCATTATGATGTCAGAAAGCTGGCTCTGGAATCCTGAGGGCTCCACTATGACACGTGCAAAGTTCCGTCTGAACTTTATATAAGACGGTGAGGCTCAGTCAGTCACTCAGTGTTGCCTGAGAGGGCAACACTGCAACAGCCGGCCGCCAGGCTGTCTTTTTTTTGCACAGCTAGTTGCCTCCAGGAGGCCACAAGAGGGAGACAAGGGACTGCAAAATGGAAAATAGGCATCCACCAACTTTACAGACAACTTCTCCTTGCTCCTACAACCTCCATCCTTGCACAGTTTGTTATTCTTCTAGGTAACATAGTAACAAATCCAAATTGCTGCTCTCTTTGTAGGCAAGCAAGGCTTTGTTGCAACTGCAATTCTTACTTCTTCTTGAAATGTAGGGACGACAGTACATTCCATCACATCCATCTAGTGTA